>NW_027492669.1:0-65000 GCF_021521415.1 Bidens hawaiensis
TTATGCATTCATCAAAGAAACGATTTTTAGTTTTTTCCGTACAATTCGGTTTTACGGAATTGCTTTGACCACTTTACCATTGATTCCACCATGAAGGAGAGTTTAGGAACCGCCTAGAAACTAAATCGAGAGGAGAGGGTATGAAAACTATTGGATAATGCTCTCTAGGGTTATAGACAAAAAAAACTGAATTAAATTGACAAAATTCAAATTTGGACTGAAGTGGCAAAAGTATCAAACCACAGGGACGAAAATAACCTTAACTCAAATTAAAAAGGAGAAAGACAAAAATACCCTTAAACTAACCGGCATAGCTGGATGCCGTTAAACGAATGAGACGTGATTGGCTAATATTTAAAACTATGAGGACTAAATTGACAAAATTACAAATTTTGGACTGAAGTGGCGAAAATAACAAACCATAGGGACGAAAATGGCCATTAACTCATAATTAATAATGATTATTTATTATTTATTGTTATGCACACACACACAAACTCCGAGGCTATGCCTCAACATTCAAAGAAAACTTTTCAAAAATTAGATTGCTTTTAATTTAAGGAATTCCTTAAGAATTCCCACCTGTTGTTTTCACTTGTACACCTTAAGGCTAGGTTATGTGGCATGTCCCTGTGATAGAGAAAGGGGAACAAAAACTGTGAGTTGGGCACTGGCAAAACGGTTCCAAGACCAAAGGTAAGACGCTATTCCTTACCTGGGTGATAACCTGACAACAAGACTCCACCTCATAGACCCCGAGCGAGACCCATAAATGCCATATGACCGACACCTTAGGTTGATTTTAACCGAATTCACGATGGTTCGTGGCTACAACTCGGTTTTCCTGATTAATGTGTTCCGTTATTTAATGGTTAGTTTGGTGGAAAAATCCATGGAACCCATGGTCACTCCTACTATCCATTCCGTAACTTGTTTTCGCATTTTTGTTGGAGTAATCACACGTGGTGGTTCACAAGATACTCCGACCACACCATATTTATTTCGATAGTTCGCTATTTAGTTTGGTCGGTTAAACGCCATGTAACGGTCATTGGGCCGGCAACTTCATTGCATTGTTAATTCGTTAATTAGTTGGGACAATAAAATTGCCATGTAACGCTCATGGGCTGTCCAACTCAGTTGTTTTTATTCGTTAGTTTTGTTGGGCCATTCAAATTGCCATGGAAAGCTCATGGGAGGCCAACATCCACAATTTATATTCGTTAGCTAATTGTAAACTTAATCAAATCTAATTTTAAACTAACTTCACTCCTCATGTAGTTATCACACATTAATCATGTTGACTACATCATTTAATAACTATTTAGGCAATGTACCCCCCCTCATCTTATAAACTTTACTTTTGATCCTCATGACGCAATTCCCTTTACTTCTCAAGGCAATGTTGTTATAAGTTACCTACATAATTAGACATTTATTATCATATTGTTTTCCTCAACTCATCCTTCATCTTATAATCCTCATCTTGATCCTTATAGAATATCTCATTCAAGAAACCAACGTTATCCTCGACGTCCGTCATTTGATCCTCACGATCACCGCATAGCTGCTTGTATAGACAGAGAGTTAGCTGTTGCGATCCCTATGATAGTAACCCAAATTCGGAAATTTAATGCAACTGATTCAGCTTTTCCCACTAATTCCCCTCTTGGTGATTACAAACCATCTCCTCCACTCATCCTCACAACAAGAAACGCAAGAACCTTGCGGTAACAAATCCTACCCACCTGCAAGTCTCCTCAAACAAGAAACCTTACCTCGGTCCTTTTCCGTCATGCTCCATTTGTAACTATCATAACTCGAATGAATCCCTATGCCGTTGCTGCACCCACTATAATCGTTATGGCCATCTTGCAAACACCTGTCGTGTCCCGCCTACTGCACAAGCTGTCCCGCAACAACATACCCCCATGCTCAACCTGATGTTCCTAATACCCATGCTTGCTACCGTTGTAAGGACCCGAGTCATCTTTGTAATACGTGTCCTCATCTTACCCAAACTCATAACAAGCCCAATCTGCGACTACACCATACTATTTGACCCATGCTTACAAGGCTCAAACCCATCAACCTCATGTCCGTCAAGCTCCTCCCATCAATCTAGGCCCCCCTTACTTAACCCAACACTACCAAACCCCACAACCACAAGCTCAAGTTTACCAGACATATTTCCACCTTACTACTCTCTTGCAAACCGTTCAGGCTCCAGTTTTCCAAGCAATGCCGAATCAATCTACCTCAACTGCTCCTACTCCTGCACTCCTCATAGTGCCTCAAGTTACGCCAATTAAGCTACTCAACGATCATGAAGACCTTTGTTGTTCCCTTTATCTATCTTACCTTATTTTGTCTTTTTCTTAATCACGTTTTGTAACGCCTCTTTATGGCCTTGAATTATATCCCCATTTAAACTATTTACCTTCTATCTTATGAATAAAGTCCCTTTTGCTTAATAGATTGTTTATTTTTGTTTACTTCTATCTTACCCTTAACTAGTAATAAGTTATCCATTTTTCAACTTTAAATACATATATTTTTACAACGTTTTAGAAAATTTCTTGCTTTATTAAAATCCATTATAACTTTTGGAATTATACATTGGTGACTTTCTAGTGTTCTAAATAAATAAAAAAAACTCCTAAAACTTTTGTTTTCTTAAAGTCATGTTTTAATCAAACGTTTTGTAAATCCACACGATAGGATGACTCATGTGGACCATCTGAGGATGAAAATAATTATGGTTCGGAACATAATTATCGAAGTTCTCTCATGGAAATCATGAAGCGTAAGATTGTGTGTCATAATAAGAATCAAAGTAGTTGGGATAACAGTACGAATGTAAAAATGATAAGGACATGGTGGATACGCCGCTGGTACATCCTATATATAAGTGCCCTTATCGGATTTACATTGGAGCGTTATTTAACTATTCAAAGTTCTGTGTTGTGATAAGTTTTTTTAAATTTAAAATTTTATTTTCCTCAAACTGTAATGGTTTTGTGATAATATCCTTTAATTTCGGGACGAAATTCCCTAAAATAGGGGAGACTATTACACTCAGAATTTTCGAAAAGTCTAATATTTATATAAAACCCGACCCATTTCAATGTTCAGGTTATTTAAATAAAATATCACGTTTATTGAGTTATTTGATTATTATTATTATAATATTATTGATTAATTATTTATACATTATATATTTATAACTTTCACATTTTGACAATTTTTACCCAAAACTAAACTACAACCCTATTATGTTCTCACCTCGATAATTCAGGGACTAAAATGCAAGATTTGTATAGTTAATATACTATAGTATCCTACCCAATAACCCATTAACCCGAACCCGTACCCACGATCCATAAACCCCACCCGCGACCCGTGTTGTTAACTTGGCCCTTAATTCTCGCAATTTTAATAGAATTGATCACACCAAATCGTTCTTATTGCCTAAATATATTACACCGACCGAGTTAATATAGAAAGATGACCAAATTGATGCATATTAACCATATTAGCGAACCACCTTATATCGTATTATTGTTATACCTCTTAGAGTTGTTGAAATCTCAATTAAACATGCAGACATAACCACCTAACCAGCGCCTAATAAAGCCCTTAATCATTGTATTATCGTGGCCGTTTGATAGCCCGTTCGTCATCAACTCAGCCTCCCCTATCTTGCATAATTAACCATCGCTTAAACATCATTGAGGATTTCTCGTCGATAACTTCCGAAGAACGTGACTCTTGTTTACTACCATTCTTACCACTTTCATGTACCTTTTGCCTATTGCTAAGGTGAGTACCACATTCCCCTATTTTACTTGTTTTCCACATTTTTGGGACATATGCGTAAATTATATTCTCATATATACTTATACTCAAAACTGCAACTATTGTCTTATGTGTTAACAACTTATACCTTACTTGTTTATGTGCTTATTTGCTTTGTATGCTTCCGCATTCGGAGAGGTCCAACATAATCTCAGTCTAATATGATCATACGCCAGTCGTTAGCCATGTTGCAATTCACTTAATTTGTAGCCCCTCCTTAGTGGGGTGTAACAAATTTTTATTTTCAATAATTTTTTGTTTTCAATCTATCGGTTTTAAAATTACAACGAAACAACAATTTTAAAATTGAAATGAAACAACATAAACAAAACAAAATTTATATAATAATATTATATACATAACAACGAGTTCGAAAAAAAGAAACAAAACACAAAAACAAATCTAAATTGCAGCACCACCCGCGCCGACGTCTCATCTGCGTGTGGTGGGCTTATCCCCAGCATCATCTTCGTCGTCGTTCTATCGTCATGAAATCTTGGATTTTTGTATTTGTATTCGTTTATGTTTACCCGACTTGAGAATGTAATTCGGAACTTTCTTATTAATAAAAACTTGTATTTATGAGTATTTAATTTTGTTTAATTCATTTTTATATCCTCGTATTATTTAAACTTGTTAAACAATACTATTTAAATATATGAATTACTTCAACAAAAACAGTAGCTTAAACAAGTTTGAGAATTTTTATTAATGAAAGTCCCAAACTCGGGTTTAAGCGGATGTAAAACTACTCGATCTTGGTATTAAACCAAGTTTGGTTCCAACATATCACAAACTTAAAATTTAAATAATATAAAATGAAACATAAATTAAAAATGTTAGGATATATTTTTGTTGATTTGAACAGTGACTAGCTCGTTAAAACGAGAAGTTTGACATTTACTCGGTTTTTACCCGAAACTTGGTTTAAAATGAAAAATATTTAAAAGTATTTTTTTAAGATTACTAATACAAAATCATAAACAAACAAAAGAAAAGAAATAAAAGAAAAGAAGAGACAACAAAAAGAAAAAAAAACAATAAAATAATGAAAAAAGACAACAAAAAGACAAAAAAACACATTTTTCTAAAAGACCCCACCAATGTGTGGCGGATCGCCCGATATGTGGCATATTGTGTGGGTGTTTTTAATTTTGGGTGGTGTCTCTAATAGGACCCTTTATCAAACCAACACATTTTACCTGCACCGTAGATTGTGAGAATAAATATAATATTTATTTACTTATATGGTCATCATTATCATTTATATAATATTATATCAAAATATTAATTTACCTTATTATATATTAGTTTGGTAATTGTTGATGGGCCATATTCCCTTTAATTAACTAATAAAGGGTTTTCCCTTTGGTGTATATAAAGAGAGATAAAACATTAACATCTTAACCTAATCTCACACACCATATACAATTTTGTGTGTCTCCTCTCTCATAAACCGGGTTCCTTTCAAAAACCCTAACACCATCCTTAACTATACATTCTAAAGGGGAACTCGATCAAGCTGACAACTATGTCGTCTACATCCTTCTCCGATGTGGTTAATACTCTCCATGCTATAACATGTACGCATATGATTCATGAGTTTGTCATATTATCATGTTTTCCATTATCACCGTGAGGAATTGATCAACATGTGGTCCATCACAACACTATTCCATCAAAACTTATCTCTTTAGAATTTACTACCGACGGGATGCGATACCATCTGGGTGATCGTTGATCGGTTAACTAAGTCTGCACACTTCTTAGCGACTAAGGAATAGGACAAAATGGAAAGACTGACTCGCGTTTACATGAAAGAAGTGGTGTCTAGACACGGAGTGCCTGTCTCAATTATTTCTGATCGAGATTCTCGTTTCACTTCGCACTTTTGGAAGTCGCTACAAAACGCACTAGGCACCCGTCTCGATATGAGCACAGCATACCATCCTCAGACGGATGGGCAAAGCGAACGAACTATTCAGACCCTGGAAGATATGTTGCGTGCATGCGTTTTGGATTTCGGAAAAAGTTGGGAACCTCACCTACCTTTGGTAGAGTTTTCGTATAATAACAGCTACCACGCAAGTATTAAAGCAGCGCCGTTTGAAGCACTGTACGGACGGAAGTGTCGATCACCACTCTGCTTGGCAGAGGTGGGTGACAGCCAAATCACTGGTCCAGAACTGATACTCGAAACTTCGGAGAAGATTGTTCAAATCCGAAATCGCATGGCAGCAGCACGAGACCGCCAAAAGAGTTACGCCGACAAGCGCAGGAAACCTCTCGAATTTCAAGTGAACGATCGAGTGTTACTCAAAGTCTCACCTTGGAAAGGTGTGGTTCGCTTTGGTAAGCGAAACAAACTCAACCCACGATATGTTGGTCCTTACCGGATAACTGAGTGCATTGGTCCGGTGGCGTACCGACTGGACCTACCAACGGAACTCAGTGGCGTACACAATGTATTCCACGTGTCCAATTTGAAGAAATGCCTATCTGATGAAACCCAAGTAGTCCCTTGGAGGAACTACAAGTTGATGAACAGTTACGTTTAATTGAGGAACCAGTCGAGGTTTTGGATTGGGAAACCAAAACGCTCAAGCACAGCAAAATTCCAATCGTTAAGGTTCGTTGGAACTCGAGACGTGGACCGGAGTTCACGTGGGAACGCGAGGATCAAATGATGAAAAAGTATCCTCACCTTTTTGAAGGGCTAACCAAACACAGAAAACCGCGAAACTCGGCAAACCGTCAGACATCACCGGAGGTATGAATTAAATTTCGGGACGAAATTTCCTTCTACTAGGGGATGATATGACAAACTGAAAATTTTTCTTACTTTCTCAGACGCTCATCACGACTTGACTCAAATTTTCGGATTTTCCCTTTGGTGTACATAAAGAGAGATAAAACATTAACATCTTAACCTAATCTCACACACCATATACAATTTTGTGTGTCTCCTCTCTCCTAAACCGGGTTCCTTTCAAAAACCCTAACACCATCCTTAACTATACATTCTAAAGGGGAACTCGATCAAGCTGACAACTATGTCGTCTACATCCTTCTCCGATGTGGTTAATACTCTCCATGCTATAACATGTACGCATATGATTCATGAGTTTGTCATATTATCATGTTTTCCATTATCACCGTGAGGAATTTATCAACATGTGGTCCATCACAACACTATTCCATCAAAACTTATCTCTTTAGAATTTACTACCACTCTTACACAAATTTCATTGTTGCTTAAACGTGGGCAAATTCAAAATTATTACTAAACTAATAATCATCAAGAGAAACTGCAACAACTTATATTATTAACTTGTTTCTCTATTAGACTTTATTGGTCTTTAAATATTGACCATAAGCATGCTAATTTTCTAAAGGTTTCTAAGGTCAGTGGGAGCAGTAAAAGTCCTTATAATGACTTGACAAAATTACAAGAGGCAGGGGGAAGAGAGTTATTAAATTTTACTCCAAATTTAACTCCAATTACACCTCTTGTACACCATACTGCACCAACTCTTACACACTTAGAATCTTGAAAATGATAGAAACCTAACCAAAAGCTAATTTATAAAACAAAAACTTCTAATAAACCCAATAATCAACTCAGGAGGTCATCTAGATTTTATAACCAATTAACTTTGATGATTATGTAACCTCTTTAACTAAGTTGAAATGGATGTTGGAATATTTAATGATCATACCCTTTCTAATTAAACCATTAACATCAATCAATCTTCTTTGAAAATAAAGCTAATATTAGCAAATAATTTCATAAGTCAAAATAACTTTTGATATTTTGTTGAAACACCTAAGGGTATTCATAACTAAACTAAATCTTAATACAAACGTTAAAGACACTAAGAAGCACGATTGGTTGGTAAAGGTTATATGCAAAGGGGATTAAATCATCAAGGAATCTTATAACCTATATTACAAAAGTTTTCTTTGAGGATCATCATTGTTCAAGTAGCTTATAATAGTTAAAGAGCTATGTTAGAAGAACATTAAAACAATTTTCCCTAACAAATAACTTACATAGTTACATGTTCATAAAACAACCTGAAAGTTCTAAACTGAAGGTCAAAGAACACTTAGTATGTAAGTCAATAAAATCCATGTATGGGTTAATGCAGACATCATAATGTGATGAAATCTTTATACAATTATTTTTTATCAAAAACCAAGTGGATTAATGTACCTACCTCAAGATGAGTGGGAGCAACTAAAACAAACTTGTTCTTATAAAGATGACATTCTTCTGACAAGTATATGTTACATAAGTCAAAACATTGTTCGTACATACTTTCATATGATAGATTTCAGAGATATCTCTTACGTAATAGATATCATAACATTATGAGATAGACCCGAACCCACGTTAGTTAGTTCAATAAGTTTTACCTTAAATGGGTCATTTCACATGAAACAAGAAATATTGCTCTCCTTTAGAGGATAATAGGATCATTGAGATTATTAGAGTATGCTTCATTAAGTAGAAGCCTTATGTAGGTTCAAGTCTATACTCGTTCGGATATTACTCAAATTGCAACACACTATATATGTCTAGGTTAATGTGAAGCATCTAAAAGAGTATTAAAATATCTTTAAAAGAAACGAGAGACTAATTCGATATGAAACTAATTATTCGTTTATAAATGAATTGAGGAATCTAAATTTGCGTATCGAATACATTCATGATATGCTTAAGGATCCGATAACTAAAAGTCTCGCCCATAAATTTTATGAAAGCACTTATAATAATGATGGGTTATTGATGACTATGCACAACTACATATCATAATATGAATGATTAACTATTAAATTTCCTTATCAGTTTTGATTTTGTATGTCACTTAATATGTTCTGCATGTATAATGACATATAGACGAATTAATATACAAATCAAACGTTCTGAATGGCTTACTTGATAATTTTGATCATAACTACTAAGGTTTTAAATAAGGACTGCAGTATGATTAACGGGGGTCTTGAGCTGATGTTCAATTCAATGACTGTATTTCTCTACTCCAGTTTGAGTTTAAAGCTAAAATGAGTATTAACTTCTGATCAGACTAATCTAATACTTATAATAAATGAATGCTCGGCCAAGTGGGAGAATGTAGGAATAAATATAATATATATATATATATATATTTATTTATTTATATGGCTATCATTATCATTTATATAATATTAGATCAAAATATTAATTTACTGTGACAATCGTCAATTTCAGGTTAACTCCGTTAACTCAACTCCGTCAATTCAAACTTAAGATCACTGAATCTATAACGCACACCTCATTACATTTAAACTAGGGTTTAAATGACGCTTAACACTTACTACATGTGTAGTCTTTCGGGATTTGCACCGAAACGCAAACGAGTTGACGCAAACGATTGATGAATAAACGAAAAACGTCAAAACAGTAATTATGTGATAATTATGTGTTAGACTTATGTGTTATGTGATAACATGGTTATAAACGTTAACTCAAGATGTAAACAAGTTAGTTAGGCTAGAAAAGTAATACTTAGAAGTGGAGGGGCTAAAGTGTAACATAGTATTCTATAAATACTATGTTATAATAAACCCTAACTCTTATTTTCTTTCTTCAATAATCCCGATCGGAACCCCCTTGGTCTCTCCTTGGCTGCCGTCACCAATACACACACATACAACCACCAATTTCAAGTTTTGATCGAAGATTAAGGTGCTAGGAAGGTATAACCGACTATCCTATGCATCCTTTACACTTAATTTTTATGTTTATTGGGTTAATTGTAAACCCTAGGCAGCCGATTTTGTGTGTGTGTGTAACTAATATGATTGTTGTTGATTGAATGATGATTTGATAACTAGAATTTATATTGTTACACGTTAATCGTTGTGTCTTTGATTTGAGTTCAAACAAAAACCCTAATCAAGTATGTAATGTGTAATTGATGTGCATGGATGGTGTTTATGGAGTCTAGAGTCCTATATGAATGCATGATAGTTCATAGATTGTTAATATGTTGAGTTTCTATGCAAACAGTTTCTGGACAGAATGTGTATTTGATGTTTGAGTGACTGTAACGAAGTGTAAATGTGAAAAGTGGTTGAGATTATTGATACTACAGTAAACTAGGTTGAGTCTAGTTTCTATAGAATATAAATTTGTAATTTTTGGACAAGTAAAGGTTAACTTTTATGATTTTACAAAAAACGTTGTGCAAAGCTGAGCTGTTAGACCTGCTGTTAGGTTGTTTTGTAAATGTTATATCTCATGAACTACGAGACCAATTGGGTTGGTTCCACTTCTGGAAGTTGACTCATTGAGTTAGGAACCTAACCCAAGTGGTCTTGCATTTATTGGATTTTTCGTTTAACGGGAATTGCAAATAACATTCTGTTGCGCATGAATTTGACTGTTATGAGTTTGCTGTAATAATTTGATGATTGTGAGAAAACTATGTGGAATAAAAATATACTAAAATATGTTCTGCAAAACCTAAGAAATATATGTTTCTGTGATGATTTTTGGTAAATTTATTGAGATGCTATGATCGGTGGAATAGTATGATCTTTCAAGTAGAATTTCTGTCTCGGTGAAACTAGCTGCTGAGTTTTGTGAAAATGCATGAAACGTGATACTTGCTAATTTATCATTGTGTTTTGACCAAATTGCCCTTGAGGGGAATGATTGCAAATTAATTGTCGTGTTTTGACCAAAATGCCCTTGCGGGGAATAATAGCTAATTGATTGTAATGATTTGACCAAATTGCCCTCGTGGGGAAAAGTTGCTAGTTAATTGTTATGAGTTGACTAAATTGCCCTTACGGGGAGTAATTGCTAGTGATGTACTTTATGAATACGTGACACGTAAATAATTGCTTACACATGTAATGTATCACAGATACATTTGTTAAAGTCACACACGATTCACAAACGAAACACGAAACATGTTATGTGCATAGGTATTATGTGCCGGGTCTAGAGACTCGATAATACTCCGACACTTAGAAAAATCTCTTTGTTGCTTTAGAACGCTAGAGAGAGTTTTTCTGTGACGCGCATCTTGGTGATTTAATTTGGGAATTTCTTCGCAAACAGTGAGTTTCACTTTCCCCTTTTAAACTTTTTAAACGCTTTTCACTTGGGGGAGATAACATACTTCGAAAACGCATTTAAGATTTTGTTAATATAGATTATATATCACTTGTAAAGACTAAGTGGCACAAACGCAATAACAAAAGTCCTTCATAACATCGAACCGGTTAATATTTGGATAATAGCGAGTCACTGTTGAGTAGTACTACTGGGTTTGACAAACCCCACCCAACGCTAAACTCGACTGGATGTCGAGCGGGTGTAATCTTGGCTAAACACATACCATGGTCTGGATGACCTGGTGGCAAGGCAAATTGATAAACAGTCAGCTTCGGTGTCGAACACTTAGTAATACTTGCTTTATAGGCTAGCTACCTATAGATATATAATTGACATAACACTATCTGGTAACGCAAAACGCTGTAACGCAAAACGCTGTAATGCAAAACGCTTAACGCAACACGCTGAACGCAAATGCCAATCGCGTTATTTTTATTTTAACTTGTGAACTCACCAACCTTGTGTTGACACTTTTAGTATGTTATTCTCAGGTAGCCGAGGCGGGCGCGCGGTTTAGGAACATGCATTGATTGAAAACGCTTTTGTTATGCAAACTTATTTTTAACGGTTACCATGGTTTTAAGTCGTCCTGCGTGACGCAACTTTTGATTAAATGTTTTTACGCTTCCGCATTTAATTACTCGTAAACGTTTTTCATGGTTTTGAAACTTTGTTTTATGGTTTGATTATAACTAATGATTCCGATCCTGTTAGTTCACACCCTCTGACGGTAAAACTCCGTTAGTGGATTTTGAGGGTGTGACAGATTGGTATCAGAGCCATTGGTTATAGCGAACTAGAAGCTGCATGCATACTAGACTATAACCGCGACGACCCATTAGTTATAATGATACGCACTGCATAGATTTGTGTAGTCTTTGTTATCTTATCTCTTTACCTCTTTCACTCATACGCGCGCGCATACACGGCTTACCTGTAGGAATGTCGACGCCGCCACCCTCATCATCATCTGATCCGATGACTCATGCTCACGGGAAGGAACCGCGATTACCTACCGCATCGCCACCCCGAGTAGTCCCGGAACTCGAAGCTCCCGCACCGAAAAGGTACCGCTTATCCGGAGGCATCTACGAAAACGACGTTAGCTGGGAGTGGTACCCTAACATGATCAGACGTATGGTCTATCGCGAACAAGTTCCCCCGTTACCTCACCCGAACCACCCTGCTTATCCCAACACCCTACCACCCATAACCGAACCTGTAGAGCGAGTTCTCGCAGCTGTTGTTTCATGTTTGGAGCGTGATGTGGGTTACATGCGCAATACGAGAGCGAACGTTTCCGGACTGTTAAAAGACGGAACCGAGACTAAGGAGGAGATTGCCCGCATGGCAGCGGCAATGAAAGAAATGCAAGAGGCTAGTGATCAACAGATGAAGATTATGAGAAAGATGCAAGCCGAAATGATAGACTTGCAAGAGCAACTCCAAGTTTCAAGGACCCGAACCTAGATAGCTCTAGAGCGTTGCGATGTCTTACAAATGCAACTTGCTCAGAACACAGCCGAACCTGAAGAAGATCCCGAAGAGGAGCCTGAGGAGGATCCCGAGGAAGATCCCGAGGAGGAACCCGAAGAAGAACCGGAGGAAGAACCGGCTGAGGAGGAGGCACACTCAGAGGTGTCCTCAGATGATGACATCCAGTGATGATGACACTTAGATGGAGGGGTTGTCTCCATCCAAACTATTATTTTCTATGATTTTAAGGATTGATTGGAAATACTTTGTAGCGAATACAATGGTTTTAATCATGAATTATTAATTAGATTAATATATGGTTGCGATGTGATGTTGTTTCTTATGTCTTTCTTACCTATCTTTTATTACATGTATGGTGTGTTGTATATGAAGGAAAAATTCATGTTTAACATTTTGTACTGTGATTCTAGGAAATGGCTGGAAGAAACGCTGGACACGGACGTGGTAGCATCAACTTGACTGCAGCTGAACTCCAAACTCTGCTGAAAGACCATGCAGCGGCCGCTTTAGCCGCACACGTTCAGAATCAAGCTGGAGGTCCGAGTGGAACGTGTACCTTCAAGAACTACCTTGACTGCAAGCCCAGTACGTTTAAGGGCACTGAGGGAGCTATAGGCTTCCTGCGTTGGGTTGTGAAGGCCGAGTCGGCATTTGAAATGTGCAATTGTCCCCCTGCTAGTAGGGTCAAATTCGCTGCTGGAACACTTGAGGATTCTGCCCTCACTTGGTGGAATTCGAACGTGCAGATCCTTGGATTGGAACTGGCTAATGCGATGAACTGGGAAGAGTTCAAAAACATGATGCGAGAGGAGTACTGTCCGAGAGAGGAGATTTCGAAGTTAGAGTCAGAATTTTGGTCGTTGAAGATGGTGGGCTCAGAAATCGAAGCCTACACCACCCGTTCTCACGAGTTGGCTGTGATGTGTCCGCGGATGGTGGATCCGCCGAGTAAGAGGATTGAAATGTATCTTGATGGGTTAGCACCGCAGATTCAGGGCATGGTGACGTCTTCCAGACCAGCCACTATTCAACAAGCGATCCGTTTAGCTCACAAACTGACGGATCAAGCTGTGACCCAAGGTGCGTTACCACCTAGGGGTACAACCACTAAAGCCCATGACAACCCGAGTAATGACAACCACAGCAACAGCAACCCGAGTAGCGGCAAGAGGAAGTTTGACAACACCAGATCCTCGTCCTCGAACCTCCCACCGCAACAACACTACCGTAAGCCCGAATTCACTCGGAGCTTTAACAATCAGAGTCACAACAACAATAACAACGGTAGCGGGCAGGGTTCGAGCGGATATGCTGGGAAATATCCGAAGTGCAATAGGTGCAACTATCATCATGTTGGCCAGTGTGACCGTGTCAAGTGTCAGAGATGCAGAAAGATGGGTCACCAGGCGAAGGAATGTAGAGGAGACCTTGCGGCAAAGGGTGCTCCTAAGCCACCTATGACGATGAAGGGATGTTTCGAATGTGGGCAGGAGGGTTATTTCATGAAAGATTGTCCCAAGCTGAAACAGAACGACAACAATGGAGGTAATGGAAGTGGCAGTAGTGGTGGAAGCAATGGCAAGGGAAGAACGTTTGTAATTGGGTCGGGTCAAGCCCGCAATGATCCGCACGTGGTGACTGGTAAGTTCCCTGTAAACGATTGTTTTGCTTCTGTATTGTTTGACACTGGAGCTGATAAGAGTTTTGTGTCGAAAGCCTTGAGCCAACTCTTAGACTTAACTCCAACTCCTTTTGATGCTAAGTTTCCTGTTGAATTAGCTGACGGTAAGACTATAGTAACGACTCATGTACTTGCGGGATGTAAGTTAAAACTGTCAGGTCATGTCTTTGATATCGATCTTATTCCTTTTACGCTTAGTAGTTTCGATGTCGTGGTCGGCATGGACTGGTTATCCGAGAACCGAGCGGAGATTATATGTTACGATAAGATAGTCCACATTACTACCCCTTCCGGCGAGATCATTTCGGTCCGCGGTGAGAGAAGCGGCATGACCACCAGCGTCATTACCCTCATGAAGGTGCAGAAGTACCTACGAAAGGGTCATCCGGCAGTTTTGGCACAGATTGTTGAGAAACCCGCGGAGGAGAAGCGAATTGGAGATATACCGATTGTGCGAGATTTTCCGGAAGTCTTCCCGGAGGATTTTCCTGGACTCCCTCCTATTCGTCAAGTCGAATTCCAAATCGAGTTGACACCCGGTGCAGCACCCATAGCACGAGCCCCGTATCGGCTCGCACCGGCGGAGCTTCAGGAGTTGTCCACTCAGTTGCAAGATTTGTTGGATAAGGGTTTTATCCGACCTAGCTCATCACCATGGGGAGCCCCTGTCTTATTTGTCCGAAAGAAAGACGGGAATTTCCGCATGTGTATCGACTACCGGGAGTTGAACAAGGTGACGGTCAAGAACCGTTATCCTTTACCCCGAATTGATGATTTGTTTGACCAGCTTCAAGGATCGAGTTACTACTCGAAGATCGATCTGCGATCTGGTTATCACCAACTAAGAGTGCGCGAAGAAGATATCTCTAAGACGGCTTTTAGAACACGGTATGGTCACTACGAGTTTTCAGTTATGCCTTTTGGCCTAACCAACGCACCAGCCGTATTTATGGATCTCATGAATCGAGTATGCAAGGCGTATCTCGACAAGTTTGTGATTGTTTTCATTGATGATATTCTCGTCTACTCCAAGAACGAGGCTGACCACGAAGAGCACTTAAGGGTAATTCTGGAATTGCTGAAGAAGGAACAACTGTATGCTAAACTCTCGAAATGTGAATTTTGGCTTCGCGAGGTTCACTTTTTAGGGCATGTGATCAACGAGAATGGTATCCATGTCGATCCCGGTAAGGTAGAGGCCATCAAAAACTGGGAAGCACCTAAAACTCCGACTGAGGTGCGGCAATTCCTAGGACTGGCCGGCTACTACCGGCGTTTCATCGAGGGATTTTCAAAGATTGCTCAACCCCTCACCGCTTTGACTCACAAAGGTACTAAGTACAACTGGGGTGACGCGCAAGAATCCGCTTTTCAACTGTTGAAAACCAAACTATGTAGCGCCCCTATTCTAGCCCTCCCCGAGGGAACGGAAAATTTTGAGGTACACTGTGACGCATCTATACAAGGTCTCGGTTGTGTGCTGATGCAACTCGAGAAGGTTATAGCCTACGCCTCTCGACAACTACGGGTTCACGAGAAGAATTACACGACCCACGATTTGGAACTTGGAGCTGTGGTGTTTGCTCTTAAGATATGGAGGCATTACTTGTACGGTACCAAGTTTACCATATACACCGACCACAAGAGTCTCCAACATATCTACGATTAGAAGGAGCTGAACATGCGACAGCGTCGTTGGGTCGAGCTGCTCAAAGATTATGATTGTGCCATCAAGTACCACCCTGGCAAGGCCAATGTAGTGGCCGACGCCCTCAGTAGAAAAGAAACAGATAAACCCAGACGAGTGCGAGCATTGCAACTCACGATTCATGCAAACTTACCCGATCAGATTCGCGATGCGCAACTTAAAGCTTTGAAAGATGATAATCTTCCATCGGAACTCATGCGGGGCATGAACAAGCAACTTGAAACCAGATCGGACGGGGTCCGATATTTTGAGAACCGGATTTGGGTTCCACGATACGGAGAGTTGAGAGCTCTAGTGATGGACGAAGCTCACAAGTCCCGGTATTCTATCCACCCTGGCTCAGATAAAATGTATCATGATTTAAAGGCACTTTACTGGTGGCCGAACATGAAAGCCGACATTGCCACCTACGTGAGCAAATGCTTGACTTTTGCCAGAGTCAAGATAGAATACCAGAAACCATCTGGTCTACTACAACAACCGGAACTCCCAATGTGGAAATGGGAACACATCTCAATGGATTTTATCACGGGTTTACCTAAGACACCGACGGGATGCGATACCATCTGGGTGATCGTTGATCGGTTGACTAAGTCTGCACACTTCTTAGCGACTAAGGAATAGGACAAAATGGAAAGACTGACTCGCGTTTACATGAAAGAAGTGGTGTCTAGACACGGAGTGCCTGTCTCAATTATTTCTGATCGAGATTCTCGTTTCACTTCGCACTTTTGGAAGTCGCTGCAAAACGCACTAGGCACCCGTCTCGATATGAGCACAGCATACCATCCTCAGACGGATGGGCAAAGCGAACGAACTATTCAGACCCTGGAAGATATGTTGCGTGCATGCGTTTTGGATTTCGGAAAAAGTTGGGAACCTCACCTACCTTTGGTAGAGTTTTCGTATAATAACAGCTACCACGCAAGTATTAAAGCAGCGCCGTTTGAAGCACTGTACGGACGGAAGTGTCGATCACCACTCTGCTGGGCAGAGGTGGGTGACAGCCAAATCACTGGTCCAGAACTGGTACTCGAAACTTCGGAAAAGATTGTTCAAATCCGAAATCGCATGGCAGCAGCACGAGACCGCCAAAAGAGTTACGCCGACAAGCGCAGGAAACCTCTCGAATTTCAAGTGAACGATCGAGTGTTACTCAAAGTCTCACCTTGGAAAGGTGTGGTTCGCTTTGGTAAGCGAAACAAACTCAACCCACGATATGTTGGTCCTCACCGGATAACTGAGCGCATTGGTCCGGTGGCGTACCGACTGGACCTACCAACGGAACTCAGTGGCGTACACAATGTATTCCACGTGTCCAATTTGAAGAAATGCCTATCTGATGAAACCCAAGTAGTCCCTTTGGAGGAACTACAAGTTGATGAACAGTTACGTTTCATTGAGGAACCAGTCGAGGTTTTGGATTGGGAAACCAAAACGCTCAAGCACAGCAAAATTCCAATCGTTAAGGTTCGTTGGAACTCGAGACGTGGACCGGAGTTCATGTGGGAACGCGAGGATCAAATGATGAAAAAGTATCCTCACCTTTTTGAAGGGCTAACCAAACACAGAAAACCGCGAAACTCGGCAAACCGTCAGACATCACCGGAGGTATGAATTAAATTTCGGGACGAAATTTCCTTCTACTAGGGGATGATATGACAAACTGAAAATTTTTCTTACTTTCTCAGACGCTCATCACGACTTGACTCAAATTTTCGGGTTTTCCCTTTGGTGTATATAAAGAGAGATAAAACATTAACATCTTAACCTAATCTCACACACCATATACAATTTTGTGTGTCTCCTCTCTCCTAAACCGGGTTCCTTTCAAAAACCCTAACACCATCCTTAACTATACATTCTAAAGGGGAACTCGATCAAGCTGACAACTATGTCGTCTACATACTTCTCCGATGTGGTTAATACTCTCCATGCTATAACATGTACGCATATGATTCATGAGTTTGTCATATTATCATGTTTTCCATTATCACCGTGAGGAATTTATCAACATGTGGTCCATCACAACACTATTCCATCAAAACTTATCTCTTTAGAATTTACTACCACTCTTACACAAATTTCATTGTTGCTTAAACGTGGGCAAATTCAAAATTATTACTAAACTAATAATCATCAAGAGAAACTGCAACAACTTATATTATTAACTTGTTTCTCTATTAGACTTTATTGGTCTTTAAATATTGACCATAAGCATGCTAATTTTCTAAAGGTTTCTAAGGTCAGTGGGAGCAGTAAAAGTCCTTATAATGACTTGACAAAATTACAAGAGGCAGGGGGAAGAGAGTTATTAAATTTTACTCCAAATTTAACTCCAATTACACCTCTTGTACACCATACTGCACCAACTCTTACACACTTAGAATCTTGAAAATGATAGAAACCTAACCAAAAGCTAATTTATAAAACAAAAACTTCTAATAAACCCAATAATCAACTCAGGAGGTCATCTAGATTTTATAACCAATTAACTTTGATGATTATGTAACCTCTTTAACTAAGTTGAAATGGATGTTGGAATATTTAATGATCATACCCTTTCTAATTAAACCATTAACATCAATCAATCTTCTTTGAAAATAAAGCTAATATTAGCAAATAATTTCATAAGTCAAAATAACTTTTGATATTTTGTTGAAACACCTAAGGGTATTCATAACTAAACTAAATCTTAATACAAACGTTAAAGACACTAAGAAGCACGATTGGTTGGTAAAGGTTATATGCAAAGGGGATTAAATCATCAAGGAATCTTATAACCTATATTACAAAAGTTTTCTTTGAGGATCATCATTGTTCAAGTAGCTTATAATAGTTAAAGAGCTATGTTAGAAGAACATTAAAACAATTTTCCCTAACAAATGACTTACATAGTTACATGTTCATAAAACAACCTGAAAGTTCTAAACTGAAGGTCAAAGAACACTTAGTATGTAAGTCAATAAAATCCATGTATGGGTTAATGCAGACATCATAATGTGATGAAATCTTTATACAATTATTTTTTATCAAAAACCAAGTGGATTAATGTACCTACCTCAAGATGAGTGGGAGCAACTAAAACAAACTTGTTCTTATAAAGATGACATTCTTCTGACAAGTATATGTTACATAAGTCAAAACATTGTTCGTACATACTTACATATGATAGATTTCAGAGATATCTCTTACGTAATAGATATCATAACATTATGAGATAGACCCGAACCCACGTTAGTATTTCAATAAGTTTTACCTTAAATGGGTCATTTCACATGTAACAAGAAATATTGCTCTCCTTTAGAGGATAATAGGATCATTGAGATTATTAGAGTATGCTTCATTAAGTAGAAGCCTTATGTAGGTTCAAGTCTATACTCGTTCGGATATTACTCAAATTGCAACACACTATATATGTCTAGGTTAATGTGAAGCATCTAAAAGAGTATTAAAATATCTTTAAAAGAAACGAGAGACTAATTCGATATGAAACTAATTATTCGTTTATAAATGAATTGAGGAATCTAAATTTGCGTATCGAATACATTCATGATATGCTTAAGGATCCGATAACTAAAAGTCTCGCCCATAAATTTTATGAAAGCACTTATAATAATGATGGGTTATTGATGACTATGCACAACTACATATCATACTATGAATGATTAACTATTAAATTTCCTTATCAGTTTTGATTTTGTATGTCACTTAATATGTTCTGCATGTATAATGACATATAGACGAATTAATATACAAATCAAACGTTCTGAATGGCTTACTTGATAATTTTGATCATAACTACTAAGGTTTTAAATAAGGACTGCAGTATGATTAATGGGGGTCTTGAGCTGATGTTCAATTCAATGACTGTATTTCTCTACTCCAGTTTGAGTTTAAAGTTAAAATGAGTATTAACTTCTGATCAGACTAATCTAATACTTATAATAAATGAAAGCTCGGCCAAGTGGGAGAATGTAGGAATAAATATAATATATATTTATTTATTTATTTATATGGCTATCATTATCATTTATATAATATTAGATCAAAATATTAATTTACTGTGACAATCGTCAATTTCAGGTTAACTCCGTTAACTCAACTCCGTCAATTCAAACTTAAGATCACTGAATCTATAACGCACACCTCATTACATTTAAACTAGGGTTTAAATGACGCTTAACACTTACTACATGTGTAGTCTTTCGGGATTTGCACCGAAACGCAAACGAGTTGACGCAAACGATTGATGAATAAACGAAAAACGTCAAAACAGTAATTATGTGATAATTATGTGTTAGACTTATGTGTTATGTGATAACATGGTTATAAACGTTAACTCAAGATGTAAACAAGTTAGTTAGGCTAGAAAAGTAATACTTAGAAGTGGAGGGGCTAAAGTGTAACATAGTATTCTATAAATACTATGTTATAATAAACCCTAACTCTTATTTTCTTTCTTCAATAATCCCGATCGGAACCCCCTTGGTCTCTCCTTGGCTGCCGTCACCAATACACACACATACAACCACCAATTTCAAGTTTTGATCGAAGATTAAGGTGCTAGGAAGGTATAACCGACTATCCTATGCATCCTTTACACTTAATTTTTATGTTTATTGGGTTAATTGTAAACCCTAGGCAGCCGATTTTGTGTGTGTGTGTAACTAATATGATTGTTGTTGATTGAATGATGATTTGATAACTAGAATTTATATTGTTACACGTTAATCGTTGTGTCTTTGATTTGAGTTCAAACAAAAACCCTAATCAAGTATGTAATGTGTAATTGATGTGCATGGATGGTGTTTATGGAGTCTAGAGTCCTATATGAATGCATGATAGTTCATAGATTGTTAATATGTTGAGTTTCTATGCAAACAGTTTCTGGACAGAATGTGTATTTGATGTTTGAGTGACTGTAACGAAGTGTAAATGTGAAAAGTGGTTGAGATTATTGATACTACAGTAAACTAGGTTGAGTCTAGTTTCTATAGAATATAAATTTGTAATTTTTGGACAAGTAAAGGTTAACTTTTATGATTTTACAAAAAACGTTGTGCAAAGCTGAGCTGTTAGACCTGCTGTTAGGTTGTTTTGTAAATGTTATATCTCATGAACTACGAGACCAATTGGGTTGGTTCCACTTCTGGAAGTTGACTCATTGAGTTAGGAACCTAACCCAAGTGGTCTTGCATTTATTGGATTTTTCGTTTAACGGGAATTGCAAATAACATTCTGTTGCGCATGAATTTGACTGTTATGAGTTTGCTGTAATAATTTGATGATTGTGAGAAAACTATGTGGAATAAAAATATACTAAAATATGTTCTGCAAAACCTAAGAAATATATGTTTCTGTGATGATTTTTGGTAAATTTATTGAGATGCTATGATCGGTGGAATAGTACGATCTTTCAAGTAGAATTTCTGTCTCGGTGAAACTAGCTGCTGAGTTTTGTGAAAATGCATGAAACGTGATACTTGCTAATTTATCATTGTGTTTTGACCAAATTGCCCTTGAGGGGAATGATTGCAAATTAATTGTCGTGTTTTGACCAAAATGCCCTTGCGGGGAATAATAGCTAATTGATTGTAATGATTTGACCAAATTGCCCTCGTGGGGAAAAGTTGCTAGTTAATTGTTATGAGTTGACTAAATTGCCCTTACGGGGAGTAATTGCTAGTGATGTACTTTATGAATACGTGACACTTAAATAATTGCTTACACATGTAATGTATCACAGATACATTTGTTAAAGTCACACACGATTCACAAACGAAACACGAAACATGTTATGTGCATAGGTATTATGTGCCGGGTCTAGAGACTCAATAATACTCCGACACTTAGAAAAATCTCTTTGTTGCTTTAGAACGCTAGAGAGAGTTTTTCTGTGACGCGCATCTTGGTGATTTAATTTGGGAATTTCTTCGCAAACAGTGAGTTTCACTTTCCCCTTTTAAACTTTTTAAACGCTTTTCACTTGGGGGAGATAACATACTCCAAAAACGCATTTAAGATTTTGTTAATATAGATTATATATCACTTGTAAAGACTAAGTGGCACAAACGCAATAACAAAAGTCCTTCATAACATCGAACCGGTTAATATTTGGATAATAGCGAGTCACTGTTGAGTAGTACTACTGGGTTTGACAAACCCCACCCAACGCTAAACTCGACTGGATGTCGAGCGGGTGTAATCTTGGCTAAACACATACCATGGTCTGGATGACCTGGTGGCAAGGCAAATTGATAAACAGTCAGCTTCGGTGTCGAACACTTAGTAATACTTGCTTTATAGGCTAGCTACCTATAGATATATAATTGACATAACACTATCTGGTAACGCAAAACGCTGTAACGCAAAACGCTGTAATGCAAAACGCTTAACGCAACACGCTGAACGCAAATGCCAATCGCTTTATTTTTATTTTAACTTGTGAACTCACCAACCTTGTGTTGACACTTTTAGTATGTTATTCTCAGGTAGCCGAGGCGGGCGCGCGGTTTAGGAACATGCATTGATTGAAAACGCTTTTGTTATGCAAACTTATTTTTAACGGTTACCATTGGTTTTAAGTCGTCCTGCGTGACACAACTTTTGATTAAAGATTTTTACGCTTCCGCATTTAATTACTCGTAAACGTTTTTCATGGTTTTGAAACTTTGTTTTATGGTTTGATTATAACTAATGATTCCGATCCTGTTAGTTCACACCCTCTGACGGTAAAACTCCGTTAGTGTATTTTGAGGGTGTGACATTTACCTTATTATATATTAGTTTGGTAATTTTTGATGCGCCATATTATCTTTAATTAACTAACAAAGGGTTTCCCCTTGGGTGTATATAAAGAGAGATAAACATTAACATCATAACCTAATCTCACACACATATACAATTTTGTGTGCCTCCTATCTCCTAAACCGGGTTCCTCTCAAGAACCCTAACACCATCCTTAACTATACATTCTAAAGTGGAACTCGATCAATCTGACAACTATGTTGTTTACATCCTTTTCCGATGCGGTTACTACTCTCCATGCAATAACAGGTATGCATATGATTAATGGGTTTATCATATTATCATGTTTTCCATTATCACCATGAGGAATTGATCAACATAGATAACTAAGGATAAGGGTAGTGGGGCTTGATCAAGCCCCAAGTGAGTCAATACATTTACGGCACGTAGTAACTGACGTGGCTCGTGATCAAGCCCCTTAGGGTGTAGTGGGGCTTAATTGATCCACCCCCAAGTTTTTGATTCAACCCTTGCTCAACCCTCGTTCAAGCCCCGCGGTCCCGGCCATCCCCTTCGTCCGCGCCCCTGATCACGTGTATGGTGTAGTGGTGTGCGCGAGCCACCTTGGCAGCCACCTGGATCACCCTCTCACTCTCGCGCCCCATTACCCTCGCCCTAATGGAGAGGGGTGAATATATTTTCTTATAATTTTCTTCATTAAATCTAGTCATTCATGGATTAACACCTTGTTAGAACTCAAGAAGAAATATGTTCAAGGAAAGTAAACAGTTTGTAAAGGTTAGAAAGACAAAACCGAATTCATAGAGTTTCAAGTGGATGTTAATTAACTAATCCATTTTATGTCCTCTCCTCGATTCTCCAATTGATAGTTGCTTCACTGAAGATTTCTTAAATAACAGTGTCGCACCTGACCTCATGGGCCTAGATGTATGATTTGCTAGTTTGTTAATCGCTTTTTGTTTTATATTTATTTAGAGTTTACACAGTGGAATAAAATACTACTTTATGTAGAAGGCATATAAAAACAATTATCGGATTACAAAAGGCTTGTTTCAAAACAAGTTACAAGGATTTTAGAATTTATCTAACAAATTTAGGCCTAGGGATTCTCCAACTTCTTCGGCATCTATCCTTGTATATATGCTAATTTTTTATTACATGAAAACACCTTTAAAATACGTCAGCACATCGCTGGTGCAAGATGTAAATATACTCGACAATTCTTATAAATAGTTAAGAGTTAAGACACATAATCACCAATGGTGTTCAACAACTCAATGGGACGTTATTATCCCATGTAAGTACACTTAACACCCAACATATAGCCATCCCACAACAGTACTTGGTTAACGGTTAATGTGTTAAAAACATGATTGGCAATAAGACCTATGATTAACCGTTAATGTGCTAACCGAGTTTCGGGTAATGGTAATCAGGTGTAGGGTTGTTTATGTTAAAAACAGGACGATACGGTTAACCGTTGACGTGTTAAAAACATGACTAATAACAGAAAACTGAACTCGGTTTTTGTATGTATTGATGGCATGATGTTAAAAACTATTGTCATGGTCATTACGGTTAACTGAACTTGGCTTCTAAACAAATAATCAAACTCGGCTCCTAGATGAATTGTGTTACTCATTAACTTATTAAATTTTAGGGGGTGTTTGGGATTCCTTATTTTACCTCATAACTTTATAAGTTACAATATTGTAACTTATGAAACTTTTCATCTCACAATATAAGCAATCCCAAACACCTTATTACTTTTCAAAAAGTTTATAAGTTATAAGTTGGTGAAAATAAACAATCCCAAACACCCCCTTACTCAACGATTAATGTGAAAAGTTGATACCTTAAAGAGTTCAAGGCTTGAATCAAACGAGTGATTGGTACTGTGTGGAACTTGGATAAATTGATTGATTAGAAGTTGGAAACTGGACGAATTTGGTCGCTTTTTTTTTAAGTTTAAAACATCGCAAGATTAAGTTAAGCCATTTCCGACTAGTATTATTACCCTAGTAAAAATCGGAATGTCTAGCTTTGTTTAGGCCTTATGGTATACAGGTTATCGAGGTCGATTAACAGAAAATCAACCCAAAAGCCAAACCCCAGTGTGTCACTTGGGTTCAGGTCCGGGTTATACCCTCTTTCAGGTTGGGTTTTTCGGTTAGAGCTTATTCGGGTTTGATGTTCAGATATGGTTAAGAAACTCACCCTTAGGTTAAACGCCCCTTCCGCCCTTATACATTAGAAGCATAACATGCGTGTGGAATCCTGTGTAGAGGCATCTATTTTTATCCACATATATCATTTTGTTATCAATTATTTTACATGAAATAAAGAATTAAAGAATAAGTTATAAAAGACAGGTGTTAGGTACACAATACAAGTGTTCCTATTGACGTTGAGTTTCGAATTTATCATATTTGTTTTTCTATTAGAAGTACTTTTAATAATAATATTTAACAATATCAGAACCACGATTAAATAAAATATAGTGGACGTCAAACGTTTGACAACTAAGATATAAGCATTTAAAATGGAATCGTCATCTATAAAATTTACGTTTATCTTCAAAATTTGCTCAGTTATAAACACGTTTAAATTTACGTCCAAATCCTTATATTATTCGTAAATTGGTACAATTTTTTTTTTCACTTATTGCCACCCAAAATTTTGAGAGAGATTTAATAATGAAACCCTAAATATGATGTTAACATTAGTTTAGGTATTACGTATTGGAACGGACTCTCGAGACTCCAATTTTTTACGAGTAAAAGTAAACAAATTTCGTATTTTCAGTATAACATGGGTTTGGCAAAAGGATATGAATTTTTATTTTTTAAAATGCAATTCATGCATTTGGCTAAAATACTCTCTTTCGGAAAATGACAAAAAAAATTGTCAAATTTTTCACTTTAGTTTGTCATGTATTTTGTTCCTTTAAATGTAAAAAAAGCGTAGTTACAATTTTTCTCTTCCAATCAATCAGAGTTCTTGGATTTGTTTGATTTGTGTCGGTTTCCTATTATAGACCACACACATTTTTTTTTCTTTTTAATAATAAGTGCATAAAAATATTAAATAATAAGAATAGTAGTAATAATAATAACAATAATATGTATATAAACCATCACATAAACAAAAAGAATTAAAATACTTATACTGACCAGTCACATAATTTTAAAATTTTTCAATACTTATATACAGACGTAAAAGAGGAAAATCCAATACTGTTCATTTTAATCAAGTTTTATTTAGAGAATTTATGGTTCAATTTTGAATTTTGCATGTAATAAAAATAAAAAGAGAGAATACCAAATAAAACCGAATTTATCGATAGGAGATATGGAAGAAAAGTTGAGTGGTAGCACGAACTAAAACGATTTTGCTTAGAGAAAGCAGATACATAAAACGAAGAAGAAACTTTTTTGCAATAAAATTTAACTCATCAAGAAAGTTAAGACGTAGCGCAAACTACCTCTCAATCTATTATGAATCCGCCACTGAAATTTATTGCTTTTCATTTTCTATTGTCAGTATTTTTTAAAATTTAATAAATACGTAATTTAAATATTTTATTCCAAATATATACTAATAAATTAGTTATTAATTTATAACATGAGCTGTCCTCAAATTCAATAATTTGACCGATTGTTTTCAGCTAAATATTTTCAAGCTAAACTAAAAAACCAAAACTAAACGATTTATCAAAATTTCATAGACCGGAATATCAATTTTTGATTCGGTTTTAACTCAAAACCAAGCCGAATCAAACCAAACCTAACCGTTAACCTCCATGGAACTAAAAACAAGTGGTGTTCAACTTAACTACAACATACTCTTCGTGTCACGTATATCCTATAAATCCAATCACTTTACATAAAGCCTATGAAAAGTCACCCACCTTCTGGATAATACAATACATACACCAATCCCCAAACCTCACGTGTCCTTCAACTGATTCCTCAATTTCACACCAAACTTGTCGGACAATCTTTCTTTGTTCTATTTTTTGTCGGAGAATCTTAAAAAACATCCGATGAAGCTAATAGTGAAAGAATCATCAATTATTAAACCCGCAAAACCGACTCCGGTTACCCGGATATGGAACTCGAACCTCGACTTAGTCGTGGGTCGGATCCATATCCTAACCGTTTACTTCTACCGACCGAATGGGAGTTTGGGTTTTTTTGATCCGGTTGTTATGAAGGAAGCTTTAGCCGGAGTTCTTGTTTCTTTTTTTCCTATGGCCGGACGGTTGGCAAAAGACCGCGATGGCAGGATTGAAATTAACTGCAACGGTGAGGGTGTTTTGTTCGTCGAAGCGGAAGCGGATTGTTGCATTGATGATTTTGGTGAGATTACGCCGTCGCCGGAGTTGAGGCAGTTGGCGCCGACGGTGGATTATTCCGGCGAGATTGATTCTTATCCGTTGGTTATTACGCAGGTATGGTTGTAAGGTTTGTTTAATTTATATATCCAAAAGCAATGACGGAATCAGAACGAACTTTATGACATGAATGTTGGAATAAAAAAGATATTATATTCATTAGCATAGATAAAATTATGATTTTTGCTAATTGATATATAACAAGGGTTGAGTTTAACATATTATCTAAAGCGAAAACAAAGAGACTTATCAAAACTGAACTGAAGTAACCAATCCAAATTAATGAAGGATGATTCAGTTATGTTTTTCTTGAAAACTGAAACAATTTGGTGTTGATTATGTGTCGCTCCAAAACGAAATAAAACGTAACGTGGCAATCCAAACAATAAAATCTAACTAAATGGAACTTGTTTAAATGTTTGAAAACTTGTTTAAATCTTTGAAATAACCAACACTGACAAGAAGTCTGAAATTGTTTACTCATATGTTTAAAAGTAAATTAAGTCAAAATAATGAAGTAATAAAATATCAAATAAAGTACAATTGCAAAGTAATAAATAATACAAAAAAATGTAAGTATTGTCAAAAGCTAACGTGGCTTCGGTTAAGACAACATAGTCTGATTAGAGTAAGACGACATAGGTCTTTAAATTTGAAAAGTACAGTAGCCTAAATACAGAAAAAGTCGTAAAGGAAAATATATGGTTGAAAGTGACTTGTGAATTTGAGTCTTCTTGTCGTACTCGAGAAGTCAGTAAAAAGAAAACAATAAAATAATAAGTAAAATTAATAAGTTTTTAAAATTTAATTTTAACCAAGATAAATACTTTAAATACCCTTATCCACTTTCTATCTTTCTTCTTCTTCCTTATAACCTAGGTAACTTTTATTTGGTTTGGTTTTTGGTTTCGACCAAAATGTATATTTGGTATAGCCGATTTTTATAACTTTTATATATAGACATGTTTTCATGTTGTCAGCATGTTTTGTGTGTTAGGTTACACGGTTTAAATGTGGTGGGGTTTCTCTAGGATGTGGACTACATCATACATTATCAGATGGACTCTCGTCTCTTCATTTCATCAACACATGGTCTGACAAAGCTCGAGGTTTATCGGTCGCGGTCCCACCATTCCTTGACCGCACTCTTCTTCGAGCACGGAACCCACCCACACCAATGTTTGACCATGATGAGTATCACCAACCACCATCAATGATTGTCCCATTGGAAAACCAAAAGTCCCCGTCTCACTCCAAGTCCACATCAACCGTGATGCTACGTCTGTCACTTGATCAGTTAAATGATCTTAAACTAAAGGCAAAAGGCAATGAAAGCGCGTATCATAGCACATATGATATCCTAGCCGCTCATCTATGGCGATGTGCGTGTAAATCACGTGGACTCTTAGATGATCAACCAACTAAATTGTACGTGGCTACTGACGGACGGTCAAGATTGAACCCACCCCTCCCTCCCGGTTACCTCGGGAATGTCATTTTCACTGCCACCCCAATCATGAAAGTAGGCGAGTTTAAGTCTGAGTCATTAGGGGGCACTGCAAGGAGAATCCATAATGAGTTGGCTAGGATGGACGATCAGTATCTTAGATCAGCTATTGACTACTTGGAGACAATATCTGATCTATCAACTCTTGTTCGTGGGCCATCCTACTTTGCGAGTCCAAATCTTAATGTAAATAGTTGGACTCGCTTACCCATCTATGACTCTGATTTCGGATGGGGACGGCCCATTTTCATGGGACCTGCGAGCATCCTATATGAGGGCACTATTTACATCATACCGTGCCCGAGTGGTGACCGGAGTGTCAAGCTGGCGGTGTGCTTGGACTCGGATCATATGACTTTGTTCAAGGAATGCTTGTATGATTTCTAGCGAAGTGATGAATTATAGATGTATTAATAAGGCAAAAAAAAAACAAATGAAGCATCCTTTTAGTATTGTTATGTTTTTAATTTTCATTTACATATTGTTATTTTTAGCTTAAGATACGTCATAAATAGTATTGACGACTTTTGAGCAATAATATTGGTAAAGTGGATGTCAATTATTTATGATTTAATTGTTACATGATAGTAATGTTATTAGTGGCGGAACCAGAAACTCTTAGCCGGGGGTCGTAATAGTATTGTTTTGGGTTCGTAATCCATGAGTGTACATAAGTTGTTTTTTGTTACCATAATTTGGTAATCATAACCTTCATGGTCTCTTATCGTGAAACCATTGTATAAATGTTTTTATCTCAACACTTGCAAAACATTAGCATGTTTATGTTTAAGGAAAGCATTGGTTGTCAGGGGTCTTTCATATCGTCTTCTTATTTCCTCTTGACGGCTAACTGAATAATTAATAACTTGTTTATGTAAGATCGGGTCACCAAGAATATATTATTTATTTAGCATTTAATAAATATGATAGAGTTAGATGTTTGATTCATTTTACTAAATTCATTTTAAAAACATGTTTATACAAGTTAAGAACAATATTAAAAAAAAATGTTTATGACAAACTAAATAATAAATTCTAAATTAAATAATATATATTAAATAACAAATAATTCAACGATGTAAATTTAGAAGAGAAAGAACCTCGTTGGTTATTATTTTATAAAATTTAAATTAATAACTATTACTCTAATACAGAAAATAAAAATGAAACTAAGATCATATGTAGTGGGAGAGTTATGGGTAAAGTTATGGTCTATAACTCTCCCTTACACCGCCCCCCTCAAAGTTATGAGGTAAAGTTAGACCATGTGTAGTGGCAACGTTGCCACCAACGTTTTGACCGAAAACGCGGGGGGTACACCCCCCCCCCCCCTGCGTTATGGGATATGTTATTTTGGTTGCGTTGTATACAAAACGCAAGAAATGGCACACAAATCCAAAAAAATAGCTGTTGGGGCCATTTGGAGCCGTTGGATTATATTAAAATTGATAATTACTGGGCGCCACGTGGCGCATAACCCATGGTAGTGGAGAGTTATGACTACAGCCTGTTTTTGTACAAAACCATAACTCTGACTGGGCGCCACGTGGCGCATAACCCCTGGTAGGTTCAAAGTTATGTACATAACGCTCATGGAAGGCAAAACAAAATAATAAAATAATAAAGTTATGGCTTTATGGAGGCTTTATGACTACACTTACGACTTTATGGAGGCTTTATGACTACACTCTATTTTTGTATAAAACCATAACTCTGACTGGGCGCCACGTGTCGAATAATATCTGGGGGTGGGGCTTTATGACTACACATGGTCTAATAAGTTTTGACTTTGAGTACCATCGACCGCCAACTGAACTACACGTAGCCTTGATTAAAAGGAGAAACAAAGTTATAACTTATAAGAGCATCCTCAACAACAAACATACACAAACCGCCACATCAGCGCCACATCATATTCCAAACTTTTCTTAAAATCTTTCACTTTCTTTCACAACAACAAACCTTCACAAACCGCCACATCATCACCTACTTCTACAATTAACTTATACTTAATTAAGTTACTTTTATAACAAATTTAGTTTTTATGTTTCATATATATTAAAAATAAATGAAACATTAAACATTTAGAGAATATAACTTTTAAAAAAACTTTAAAATAATATAAATATAAAAATAGACATTTACAAAAATAAAATACATTAAACATAAAAATAAAATATACATTAACTGAAAATAAAGCATACATTAACTAAAAATAAAAACATACATCAACTTAAGATTAAATATTAGATAAAATATAAACTTAATCTCAAACGTTACGCTTTTTCTTGATTTTTTTCACATAATGTCAAGTGAGTTTTCAATTTTTTCGGGTCCATCTTTGATCGATCTATCAATAAAATGTTCATATCTTTATTAAACAAAATTTGAGTTATTACGTAAAAGTTGTTGAAACGGAGTGTTATCTTCCATTTTTTTGCGGTAGAAAGTGTGATTTTTGGTGAAGATTTTGATTTTTTGATGCATGTTGTGTGCATAAGTGTTAATATTCTATTTTTGTTTTTCAACGTTTTTAAAAAAAAATAAGGCCACTGAACAATTATTCATGTATTCTTTTTATACATTTATGGTAATTGTTGTGGCTAGTAAATATTTATTTATATTTTAATTCCTTTTGTTGGTGGATCAAGGGGCCCAACTTCTTATTTGTTGGCAATGTTGCAAAAGTTGCTACACGGTCTCTAGGCAGCCGACCTCCTTGGAGGGAGTACTCGGAGTACTCGGGAACTACTTGGAGAGTACTCAGACATGATAAATATAAAGAAAATTAATTTTTGGGTAATATATATATTTCAAATATCATAAGTTTACTAATATTTATAACAAATTAAGTGAATATCAATATAAATATGAGAAATACATTTTTAAATACTAAATTATTCTAAAATATGTTAATCATTAATTAAAAAAAATGATATTCGTTATTTAATACTAAAGAAATACGAATTATGTTGTATTTTTAAGGTAAAATAGGCCCAAGTTAACCGACTAAATGTATTCCTGACTGATGTTGACCACCTTTGAACAATTTTTAGTACCTAGGCGGAGTAAAAGAAACTCCCCTCGGCACCATACCTTGTAGCGAGTACTCGGATGTAGACCTACTTTTACAACATTGTTTGTTGGTGGGTTAAAAAAATATGCTTCTTTATATGATCCAACGTGGCGTTTGCATGTAGTCCGGCTGCACAAACTGAACCACACAATTTTTTCTCCACAACGGTGGAATTTAAGTTTGCTTCTGCCAAATGGATCCAAACCTCGGGATGAGTAGCCTGATGCAGTTGCTATAATAAAGTAGTTGAACCATTTAATGACTTAAAAAAGACCTAGAATAAACACCTTTCTTCTTCGATGTACCGTACTGTCAAACCACCACCACCGCATGAAAACTTAGATATAGTAACTTTATCTTTGTCGTTTAACTTTAATTACTATCCTAAACTGCATAATCAGAGAGGGTCAAGCTATAACTTTTCTTTTCCGGTTGAGTATTATGATAGTCCGGTATATGGTTAAGTTAGCCGGCCGGAGGGTCAACGGACCCTCCTGACCCCCCTTTAAATCCGCGTCTGACTGTTATATATATTACGCATATACGATATATATATACAATATTCAAGCAACATCATCATCATCATCATCATCATCATCATCATCATCGTACTCAGTATATCCCACCAATAGCAAAGCTATGGTAGGGTCTGAGGAGGGTAAGATGTAGGCAGCCTTACCTCTACCCCATTGGGATAGAGAGGCTGCTTCCGGTGAGACCCCCGGCTCGATAGTAGTTTTGCATCAAGCCTTGGACATAAGGCACATAGCACTCAATCATCGGGACACCGGCTGATCGGTGCATGTACCCTTGTCTTTCGGCTATCAACGCCACTACATGATGCCTGATTAACCGTCCGTCACTTTTAACGTTATTTTCACGAGATTAGTAAAATAACGTCAAAATTAGTGCAATTTCACTTTTGCCCACCCGAGGGTTCACACATATATACATCATATGTGCGCACCGCAAGCAGGGCAATTTCACTTTTGCCCACCCGAGGGTTCACACATATATACATCATATTTGGGCTAAGAAATTAAACCGTCACCAATCCAAATTAGCAATTAAAAAATTAGTTTGTTAGATATTATAACTAATAAACATATATACACATTTAGAATGAAGTTTATTAAATATTATAACTATTTAAAGTATTATAGCATTCAAACAATAAAAAGTTGAGTTTGTCAATTGACAATTCCTTTATTAACCTCTCTTTCAATCCTAAGTACATTTGCCATAATATCCCTCTCTCTTAATAGTTAAATATACACATTTGAAAATGAAGTTTATTTAATATTGTAACAATTTAAAGTATTAAAGCATTCAAAGAATAAAAAGATTTTGTTGATTGACAATTCCCTGTTAACCTCCCTTTCAATCTTAAGTATATTTGTCATAATATATATATATATATATCTCTCTCTCATAATAAATAAAAATTATGTTTGTATCACATAGCACATAATTGGCTTATTTTTACGCCAAGTGGTATCTTTATCTTGTAACCTTTAATTTATAATTTTTTCTAATTAAAACAAATCAATTAAAACATTCCTTTCAAGATTAAAACTTTCCTTAACAAACCCTAATGAGATATAAATCACCGTTCAACATTCTTTGCACACAAAATCTAGATCTTTAAATCGGTATGATTCAAACCCGTGTATGTTTATTTTTTTTTCATACCCCAAATATATATTTCCGTACCCCAAAATCCCTATTTTTGTTATGTATTTTCGTTTGTTTGCAAATTGCATACCCCAAATCCTATTCCAACCGGTTATAAAATCTTTGTTTCCCCCAAAATCCCTATTTCTGGTGTACGCAAACACTAATGATACCCCAAATATGTATTTTCTGATTGAACATGATAACAACCGATTGTTTATTCGGTTAACGCCTCCATATGTCGATAAATTGTATGCTTTGATTACGTTGTCCTGTTTTTTTTTCCTCTTTGCATCCATTTCATGTATTTACACTTTTGAAGATGATGGTTTTTTTCAAAAACTTACTGGAATAGGGCGTATACGTCTGTTCATTTTTTATTAAGCAACATAAATTAGTTTGTTTTTACTTCAATACTAGATCGATTGGTTCTTTGTACTTGATCGTCAACTACTTGAATGATGAAATATAACTTAATCTTACTATCATATGCAGATACATGTTTTTTTTATCGATCGATAGGGCCAAGTTTCATTAGTTTTTTTATCGTAAACATCTTTTTTTAATTATTATTTATTTTTGACAATTTCTTAATATGAATGGAAAACTTTGATTAATTATACTTATTTGTATTTACTTTAGGTGTTTCAGACTATATATGCACAGTTATCTAATCAATATAACAATTTTTCAAAATAATTATTGTTCTATTTGATAATCTATTAATTAACAACTTCAAGTTGATCTGCATTCAAAGTATGTTGATAGAAGTTTTCCAATTGTGAAGCCTAGGAAAATTTGAGAGAAAACAGTTTATGGCTTCATTGGATCTAAGCATTTTTGACAATAAAGTTCTTGACAAAAAGAAGGTTTTGATTTCTATTGAGTGACTCATGTTCATATAATAAACTATAGTCGTTGGATGTGCTTATGTTTTCTTTTCTGGAATTACTAAATTAAGATTATATTTGTAAAGTACACGACTGTAGAAAAGTATCTTGAAGTTTAGTTAATTAATAAAACTAATAAGTTATTTGTTGTAGTGTGTGTCAGGGCATAGAATTATGCTTAGGATCCTCTATCCTTGAATAGTTTGTGGATCACTTATCCTTGTGATATGTTCCATATTGTAAAGGATCAAGGATTCTTGGTATTTTCTGTTTACTAATAATTGTGTTTGAATGGTATCGTGTTTGATAGATATAACGGCTGGAAGACTAAGTCATCCTATTCTTGCGCTACTGGACGACTCCCGCACGTGGTCAAGAGAGAAGAAACAAGTAGTGGAGAAGATGACGTAATTATAGGAAATATAGTTAGATATAATTTTGTATATAAACGAGTTATTGATCCACTAGGGACACATGCACCGATTAGCTTACACTCGCATACATTAGATCAATTCTCTGTAATCACACACTTAGCTTTATTGTATTCGTTGATCATAAACTCCACCATTGTAACCCTTTTTTTATATTAATAAAGTGGTGATAGATGATTTGTCATCACCCGGTTTTTTTTCCTTTGATCTAATCAAGATCAAGGGGTTTTTCCTCGCAACAAATCACGATGTTCATCTCTATTTCGTTCATATATTCACTATTATCATTTTAGCACTAAACCTCACATAACAGATTTGGTTATTGGATCCTTAAACGATTTTTAACCAAAACAATTTGGCTCCTACCGAGGGGCAATTGGTGTGCTATAACCCATATTATTCCTATCAATTTTCAATTTTTCATATCATATCACCATCAATGTCCTCTCAATCAACCTCTGCTTCATCAACCATGCCATCTTCGGTTCCTCTCTCATCAAGAAATTTCCCGCCGATGCCTCCTCCAATCACGGGAGCACCACGGGCTGCTGCTGCTGCTGGAAACAAGACGCAACTATTAGTCTTCCAGAGCTCGAAAACCACTGCTGCCACTTCAGTGGTTAATACTATCAATGATGTTTTTGTATGTTTTCACAGGTTAAAGCATACATGGTGCAGCAAAACAAGACTAACCAGAGTATCCTTCGGGAGATAGAAGACCTCAAGAGGACTAAGAGGCCAGCGGAGGTTCAGACTCCATTGGTGCCTAGGATGCTGGATTTCACCCCAGGATCCTTGGCTCAGTTCACGCAAGGATCATCTATCCTTCAGCAGGGATCCATGGGTCAACAAACTCAAGGATCCTGGATCTAACATTCAGGATCATCCATCCTTAATCAGGGATCCATGGGCCATCAGGTTCAAGGATCTTCTACTTTTCAACAAGGATCACCTATCCTCCAGTCAGGGTCAATGGGTCAGCAGACTCAAGGATCCTATTGTTTTCCTCAAGGATCATCAATCCTTTAACCAAATTCTCTGGGGTATGCTATCTTGGATCATACAACTTTCAACCTCAAGGATCCTTCCTCCGGAATCAAGGATCCTCCGGAATTCAGCATCAGTGATCTTCTGAAGTCCATGAAGGAGATATTATCCCCATGCAGACTATCGCATCTGGTGGACCAACTCCCGTAGAAGATACTTCTTGCCTCAGTTACTCTTCTGGAATGCCGACGTTCACGCAACAAAGAGGTAGTGTGTATGATCCTATATCCTTAGATGCTAATCGTGGTTCCATGCAGGATGCATGTATCAACCAAGCTATGGCTAAGGAACTGCAAAAGCTTAAGGATATGATATCCAGCGTACCAGGGGTGGTCCGACCGATTCCTGAAATACCAGAAGGGAGCCACAAGTTTTCCAGATTTGCTCCACCTATTTGTGATGCTGAAATCCCAAAACGATTTCAGACCCCAAACATGAAGACTTATGTTGGGACCACTGATCCTGAAGAGCATGTTGCTCAATATAGGGAGAGGATGGAGATTAATACAATCCCTGAAAGACTCAAGGAGGCTTGTCTACGCAAGGGTTTTGGATCCACACTAACAGGATCTGCACTCAAATGGCTGCTAAGTCTCCCTCCTTACTCTGTTACTTCATTTTCTCATTTAGTTAACTTGTTCAATAGACAATTTTCTTACAGTAGGAAATTTGAGAAGTTAACCAGTGATTTATGCCGAGTTGTCCAGCCTTATGATGAATCCCTTAGGGATTTCGTTACAAGGTTTGGTTGGGAAACCCTGGAAGTCCCCAATCTTGATATGGCTACCGCTGCTGAAGCATTCAAGATGGGACTTCAGAGGGGCTCCCCCTTTTATGATGATCTTGTGATGACTCCTTGCAGGTCTTTAGATGAAGTAAGGAACAGAGCCCTGAGGTTCATATGGCTGGAAGATGACAAAAGGATCCAAGAACGATTAGGGGCTCAGACGAATCAAGAATCCCCTTAAAAGAATAAAGGACCCTCATACAGAAACAACAACTCGAAGCCGTACTCCAAATTCAACAACCAAAACGTCCGAGCAGTTGAAGAAGGAGATGACGATAAAGACTACCCGAGCATCTTAGAATACTGCTTCTCAGTGGATTTTCATGGTTTAATTTGTGCCATGAAGGATCTAGGTGAGAAGGCAAGGTGGCCTCGAAAGAACGAAAAAACAACATCCTTCAAAGACAAGTCCAAATGGTGTGTATTGGCTTAAGGAGGGAAATTGGATACCTCCTGAGCAAGGGCCACTTCAAGGAGCTCTTGGGAAGAAAAAGTCCAAGATCCAGGATCCTTAAGCGGTTCCTCAAAAAGCAACTCCGCCCCCACCAGACGCTCAAGTAATCAACTTCATCTCCGGAGGCTCAGACATATGCAGCACTTCTTTCTCTTCAACAAAAAGGCACGCCAAATAAACCAAGCTGGAGAATGGAGAACGACCAGTCATATCCACCACTTTGACGACTGACAAAAGGATCTTCTTCGATGAAGAAGATAAATCAAACATCCAGGATCCACACCATGACGGTTTGATTGTCACTTTATTTATTGCTAACCATTATGTACGCAGGATCCTAGTTGATGGTGGAAGCTCGGTCAATATCATCCAACACGATGTGCTTTAGAAGATGAATATTCTGGATTCAGAGATCATCCCAAGGACGTCGGTGTTAGTTGGATTCATTGGAGAAACCAATAAAAAATTTGGGGACACTAATCATCCAATATATATTGAAGGGTTAAACTCTTACAAAAGATTCTGTGTTATTGATAACCTATCTTGTTGCAATTTTATTTTGGGCAGGCCTTGGCTACATGGGATGAAGGCGGTAGCCTCTACTTACCATCAATGCATCAAACTGCCGACCCCTTGGGGAGTAGTGAGGATAGATGGTGATCAGGTGGAAGCTAATAACTATTATTCTTCATCTATGAAGCCGACAGCTAAACAGGCGATAGCATAGCAACCACAACAGCATCCTAGGGACATGCTGGAAGCTCGGGAGCAAGACATAAAAGAAGTGACATTGGATCCTGAGGATCCAGAAGTGAAAGTGTTCCTAAGATCCAATATCCCTAGTGAGATCGAGGAGGATCTAATATCCTTCCTAAAGCGAGAAAGTCTACGTTTGCCTTCAGACATTTAGACATGACAGGTATTTCTAAGGAGGTAATTACTCACAAGTTAGACCTTGATTTATCTATTAAAACCGTCCATCAAAAGTGAAGGAAATTCGTTTCTGAAAGAAACATTATCATACAAGAAGAAGTTGAAAAACTTCTTAAGGTCGGTATGACCAGAGAGGTTAAGTATCCTCGATGGTTGGCTAATGTGGTTGTTGTTTCTAAAAAGAATGGTAAGTGGAGGGTGTGTGTCGATTTTACTGATTTAAACAAGGCATGCCCCAAGGATCCTTTCCCGTTACCACATATAGACTCCATGGTGGATGGAACGACAGGACATGAGATGCTTACCTTTATGGATGCTTCCTCTGGATTTCAACAAATTCAGATGGAACCATCTGATCAGGAGGACACAACGTTCATGACTCCTATCGGCATATACTGTTATATTGCTATGCCGTTTGGACTAAGAAATGCAGGTGCAACGTATCAACGCTTAGTCAACATGATGTTTAAAGACCAACTCGGGAAAACCATGGAAGTCTATATAGACGACATGGTTGTCAAGTCCAAGAGGGCTGAAGACCAACTTAAAGACTTGGAAGAAGCATTCAATATCCTTGACCAACATAACGTGAAACTGAACCCGTCAAAATGCCATTTTGGTGTTAAGGTCGAAAAGTTTCTAGGATATATGGTGACCAAAAGAAGGATAGAAGCAAGCCCTGAGCAGATAGAAGCCATTATCGACTTAAAGTCTCCTACGAATGCTAAAGATGTCCAAATGCTGACAGGAAGAATAGCTGCTCTCAACGGATCATTTCCAGATCCTCCGAGAAGTGTAAATATTTCTACGACATTCTTAGGAAAAATAAGAAGTTCGAATGGACGGAGAAGCATGAAAATGCACTCAAAGCCTTAAAGGATTACTTATCCTCAGCACCAGCTCTGATGAAGCATGTGGATGGAGAATCCTTATATCTGTAACTAGTTGTTTCAGGAAATGCTGTAAGTGTTGTCCTTATGAAGGATCGCGAAGGTGAATAACATCTCGTTTATTATGTAAGTAAAAGTCGTTTAGATGCAGAAGCCAGGTATTCTCATTCAGAAAAATTAATTCTTGCACTTATTATGGCTTCTACTAAATTTAGACATTACTTTGAGACTCACACTATTAGTTTGAGAACTAACTATCCTGTTAAGAATGTCTTTAAAAAGCCAGAATTATCAGGAAGGATGGCCAAGTGGCTGTGAAACTGAGTGCATATGATATTCCGTATGAGCCCAGAACAGCCATTAAGTTACAAGCACTCGCAGACTTTGTGGCTGATTTCAGTAGCGACATGTAGAAAGAAGCCGACTTGGAGGTACATCAACTAGAAGAAACCAAGGATCCTTGGATCCTCTTTATAGATGGAGCTTCCAACTTAAGAGGAACAAGATTAGGTATCCTACTAAAATCGCCATAGGGGGGGCATATTACCCTAGTCTATAGCCTGTGAGTTTCAAGAGACGAATAATGAGGCAGAGTATGAAGCTCTGATAGCAGGTTTACAATTAGCTAAAAGCATAAGGATCATCTATCTTCAAGTATATATAGATTCATTGTTAATAGCTAACCACTTTAATAGCTCATATGCTGTTAAAGGTGAAAAACTAATCAAATATCTAGATATTGTGAAGGAATTAACAAAATCCTTCGAATTGTTTAGTATTATACAGGTACCAAGGGAAGAGAAATCTGGGGCAGATGCTTTGGCAAATTTAGCTTCATCTTTGAAGATTCCAACAGATACGAAGATCCCAATCATTCATATACTCTCGCCAACAATATGAGAATAAGAAGTTGGGGAGATAACGACTGACAAAGAGATTGTACTTTGGGATCCATTATCCTCGAATAATAAAGGATCTTGGATCCTACCAATCAAGAAGTACATTCAAACTGGAGAGATTCCAACCACGGAAAATCCTAAGTCCTTCAAACTTAAGGTATCACAATACATTATATTACACGATATTTTGTATAGAAAATCTATTGCAGGACCCTACTTGAGGTGTATCGAAGATCCTGAAATTCAAGACGTACTTAAAGACTTTCACGAAGGAGATTGTGGTAACCACACTGGAGGCAGAGCCCTATGCTCTAGAATTCTGAGAACAGGTTACTATTGGCCCACTATGAAGAGAGATGCAATGGAATATTAGAAGAAATGTGACTCATGTCAAAGGCACGGCAATATCCTACATTAGCCAGCAGAGCCTATGTATCCTATATCCTCGTCATGGCCTTTTATGAAGTGGGGCATTGATATTGTGGGTAAGCTGCCTAAAGCCCCAGGAGGAAAAGTATTCATGATTGCAATGACTGATTACTTTTCAAAGTGGATAGATGCAGAAGCTTTTGTTCAAGTACACAAAAAAGAGGTTATATCTTTCATTAAAAGAAATATTATTACTAGATTTGGTATCCCTTCAGAAATTATTTGTGACAATGGTTCCCAGTTTATCGGGAAAAGAACCACTAACTTTTGTGACAGTTGGGGCATCAAGATGATTACTTCCACACCGGTCCATCCTCAAGCTAATGGTCAAGCAGAATCCAGCAACAAGATAATCATCAACAACTTGAAGAAGAAACTAGGATCTAAGAAAGGCAAGTGGGCCGAAGAGCTACCATATGTTCTTTGGGCTGACAGGACGACACCCAAGAATTCAACAGGTCAAACACCTTTCTGATTGGTGTTTGGCTCAGAAGCTGTAATCCCTACAGAGATGGTAGTTCCCACTGCCAGAACGAGCATCCGTGATCCTAAAGCTAACAATGGAATCCTTCTCTAAGACTTGGATACTGTTGAAGAACTCAGAGACCTAGCCAAGATCAGAATGGCAGCATATCAACAAAAGGTAGTTGGGGCATACAACAAGAGTACAAGGATCCGAAGATTTCAAGAATGAGACTTGGTCTTGAGAAAAGCCTTCCAAAACACAACCAATCCCGCAGATGGGAAGCTAACACCTAAGTGGGAAGGTCTTCTAATCGAGTCAGAAGCAGGAAAAGGGGCATATCATTTGCTCACTATGGAAGGCAACAGGTTACCAAGATCATGGAATGCTATCCATCTCAAGAAGTACTTTTTCTGATCAGGATCCAGTATCCTCCGAGGATGGAGTATCCTTATAGCATCAAGGATTCTGAAATTGGTAATATCCATCCGATCACTTATTTATTTAAGATTTTTATTAATTTAAGGATAACATATTCTTAATGTTTATTTTTTTCAAGTATTAAATAACTATGCAGGATTATAGTTAGAGGATTAATATCTAAGAGGTTGGCCACCTCTCCTTCGCATTTAAAGGTATCTTGCTATTTCCCTTGGCCTAGCCCACGTTTAAGGTATGACACCCGATGGTCATATCTTCCAAGGTTTAAAGGTTTTCACCTTTCTTATAAATTAGAGTTTTTACACTCTCGCCTAGAGCGCACGCTATCCAACGTATAGTCCGGGGCAGCGGGACCAGTACACGCTTAGTGGCTGACAATTTCGTTGTCATCGGCTATATGGAGGATCCTACGATTTATGATAGACGTATCATACCACCGGTTTATAACATTTTCATGTTATCTCAAGACAAAGGTTTCTAACATTTTCATGTTAGCTAAGGTTTTGGCGTTTTCACGTTACTCACTTTTGGGCTTCCCGGTTTGGGCAAGTCCCCAATTGACATCCGTATATTTGGGCCAGTCCCCAGTTTGGGCTTGTCCCTTGTTTTGGGCTTGTCCCCAGTTTTGGTCTTGTCCCCAGTTTTTGGGCTTCTCCCCAGTTCACGAGCTTGTCCCCAGTTTATTTATGAGCTTGTCCCCAGTTTAATGGGTCTAACCCCGATTAATCTTATAAGTTATTTGCAACAGATGTTCTAAGTTCAATTACAAGAATCAAGACTTATGGATTCAAAATCCTTAAATTACTTTTATAAGGATCACAGAAGGGTCATTACTTATGGTAACCTAGGTCTAATTAGACCTTATGGTATGATTTCTAATTGTCAATTTACATTTGTTTGGCTAAAGTCTTCGTAAACCATTTTATTTAAAGATTTAAAATCTTTAAATTATTTTTGCAAGGATATTCTATCCTAAAATTTATTATTCAAGATGATTTCTTAAAAATTTTAATAAAGCTAAAGCTATATATCTAACAAACTTTCAAAATAACAAATAACAAGCAAATAGTCAAAAGATTTTGTTCATTAAAAACTTACTTAAAATTACCAAAAGTTAACCCGGACTTCACCATTTAAACATGGACCATCCATCCGGGTTTAATAAGTTGTTACTAACCGTTTAACCGAGTGCAGGAAAATAAAAGTCAGGGGCATAAAAGAATTCATCCCCACAAACAGAGGATCCCTCCACATTTGCTACCCCTTGAAATTGTCTTAAGGATCACTGATCCTTCAACCTAATTACTATTATCCATTACAAACCATCATCCATAAAAACATAATCAAACAAAATAAAAAACGGGCTCTGGCCTTGTCTTTGATATCCTTCATCGCCCGTTTAAGCAGCCTCCTCGCCATCTGCTGCACCCTTTCCTTCTTCAGTCTCGATCACCTCCTTTGCTCCACAAGTTCCAGCTTCATCCGTCATCGCCACATCTTCTTCACCACCAAGAGTCACCAAAGTCGCTTTCCACTTCTCAACATCCCAAGCAGCCTTGTCGAAAGCAGGATCACCAGCCTCTGTCGCTATCTTGATCCTAGCCTGCAAAACTGTTCTTGCAGCCCACATTTTGGCCTCCTTAGTGGCCTGCTTCATCTCCTCCTGATGCTGGGTTTTTGTAGTGGATAACAGTTCCTCCAACCGCTTCTTGTCTTTCGATAACTGGGTTATGACTTTGTCCTTGGTGACCGCTGCACTTCACATCATAGAGAGCTTCTCATTCATTTGGCTCACAATCTTCTCATAATGATCTTTGCAAGCATTCACAGCCTGTAACCAACAATTATGAAAAAGTCAGAAGAATACCGGATCGTCGAATTAAAGATTGCAGGATAAAGGATGCTTACAGTAAGGATCATGTTGAAGTGATTCTCAGGCTCTGAAGACATTTTTCTCTTGGAAGCTGCTGATTTAGCCCTGGTAGCTGTGGTCTTTGGCTTGGAACTGGTAGCCACCTTCAAAGCTTCCTTCTTGACGGTTTGAGGAGTGATCATGCTGTCAATATCCTCCAAGGAAAATTTGCTGGTAGATTTGTGGGATTTTTGAGCACCAACAGGAACAAAAAGACAGATAAGTATTCTATTTTATTTTGTTTTATTTTGTATACCAATATAAATCTTACTTGACATGTTGGAATCTTAAGAGATGTCACAAAAATCCTCAACGAATCTGGCTTGAAAGGTCCTGATCTCGGGATCCAGGGCAAGAAACCTTTTTGCCTTTTCTTTTGTTCCAGGTAGCTTGGCCAGGGAAGCAAAGTTTTCAACTATAAGCAAGAAAAAATATTAAGAGTTAGATCAGTTGTCAAAGAATGTTTCTCTGTTAAGGATCCATGATCCTACCCTTTTTATCCCAAGTAAAAGGTAAATCAGCCCCACCAGGTATGGAGTTTCGATTCAAAAAGAAGAACTGATTCCTCCAAAAGGAATCGTTCAAGGTTACTTTTGAAATGAGGTTGGGTTGTCGAGGTTTCGACTTCAGCAAAAATCTGTTTGAGCCGTGGGTGGTTAGGGTGTAAAGATGTGACAACTCCTGAACGCCAAATCGATCTTCTCCTCCTCTATGATTCTTTCGATGGTGCCTAAAACTCTCCAAATCATGGGCGTGGCCTGGATGTAAGACATGCTGGTGGACTCGAAGAAACTCTGGGTGAAAGGGGGAAATGGATATGTACAACCGATGAGAAAGGGACAAGCGGGAAAACAGACCAAAGTCTTTGAATAAACATCACATCGGATTGTGGAATCATAAGGTCGGAAAACGGTTTCCGGTGGGAATAGTGGCCGGAATTCATCAACCTCGGGGTTCGTGAGCTTGCAGATCTCCATGGATGGATTAGTGATGAGATTCTGAGGTTGCATCTCCGACAACTCGGAATCATCAGACTGACCGGAACGGTTAGAGGGAGAAGAAGAAGAAGCGACATACATTTTTTCAGAATATTATAATAAGAAAATAAGAGGAAGAAGGATACCTGAATGGTTGCCAAGATATGTGGTTATAAAGAATCAGAAGCATCACATATATAGGCAGCGATGGTTAATATTCGGGGTTTAGATGATAATTATTACTAACAACCGTCTAATCAATTTATCCTTTGTAGGATTCAAATTTCAAAATGACAACTGTATTGCATAAACACCCACCATTTTGGGGGCAGTTGTTAGGGCATAGAATTATGCTGAGGATCCTCTATCCTTGAATAGTTTGTGGATCACTTATCCTTGTGATATGTTCCCTATTGTAAAGGATCAAGGATTCTTGGTGTTATTTGTTTACTAATAATTGTGTTTGAATGGTATTGTGTTTGATATATATAACGGCTGGAAGACTAAGTCATCCTATTCTTGCGCTACTGGACGACTCCCGCACATGGTCAAGAGAGAAGAAACAACTAGTGGAGAAGATGACGTAATTATAGGAAATATAGTTAGATATGATTTTGTATATAAAAGAGTTATTGATCAACTAGGGACACATGTACCGATTAGCTTACACTCGCATACATTAGCTCAATTCTCTGTAATCACACACTTAGCTTTATTGTATTCGTTGATCATAAACTCCACCATTGTAACCCTTTTTTGATATTAATAAAGTGGTGATAGACGATTTGTCATCACCCGAGGTTTTTTTCCTTTGATCTAATCAAGTCAAGGGGTTTTTCCTCGCAACAAATCACGGTGTTCACTTTTATTTTGTTCATAAATTCACTATTATCATTTTAGCACTAAACCTCACATTACAGATTTGGTTATTGGATCCTTAAACGATTTTTGACCAAAACAGTGTGAACCAAGTTTTTACTCACAAGGAGTTATTTTGCACAAACGCGATTGTTGGTAGGGCCTTCAAGTCAGTTTTTCAAGGCATCCCATATTTTCTTTGAGGAGTAAATAAGTAATTTTATTTTCCACACATAATATTTTATCTATGTATATGCAAAGACATAAGTTGTAATTTGTTATGATTGGTTTGATGTATATTTGCAGGGAAAAGCTTAATTCTACTGTCTCTGTTATATTGTAGTATTGACTCGTCTGGGTATTGCTTTAGATTAAGTCAGCTATGGCTTATGCAACTAGGTTGACCATCTCTAACCATCTTGATATTTTTTTCGCATCATATGTTTCATTGTTCACGGGTTATTGACCAAAATGGGTATTTCATAGTTAACGGGCCAATACAAGTCGAGTATGATTGATTGAACGAATGATGTATTTATAAAGTCAAAACAAGTTGAGTATGTGTAATTGAACAAATAATGTATTTATAAAGATAATTAGTTTATTTGTTATATATGTGAATTGTGGTAAGAAAGTAAAATCTACGTGAGTTGTTACTTAAAATATAAAAGGCATGTATGTTGAGATGTGTATGTGGTTATTGGTCAATTCTATATGCAAATTAAAATGTAGTGTTTTACAAATGTTGTGCTTTCTTATTTTACGAGTGGCTCTCTTAAATAGGGATGAGATTGGTCCCGTACCGGTCCGATCCCAAAAATCATAAATATTTGGTACTGGTATCGAAATCTTCGGTTCCCAGTACCGGTATTGAAAGTAAAAAAATCGGGAAATACCGGTACCGATAGAGATACCAAAACTCAAAACTTTGGTACCGGTACCGACGGTACCAACCAGTACCCGTCCCGAGTTTACGCATCCTACTCTCAAACTATACGTGCTAAGTGGGCTAGAAGACTTGGACCATTGGGCCGGAGCAGCTTATATATGGGCTTATGGAGCTAAATGGATTATGGGTTGCAGTTCATGTCTGTTTGGGATACCCGTTTATCTTATTAACAAAACGCGTGGGTCATGGGTTGGGTTTGAAGATCCATTCTGAATAGAGGTGCATAATCGGGCATTAGAAAATCTCGGGTTCAGGTATAGAACCAGGTTCATGTATGATTGGGTATTGGAAAATCGGGTATTAGCAATAACCGGGTCGGGTTCGGGTCTGTTTATTGGCTTGAAAAACCATACCCTGTGTACCGGGTCCAGGCCAGGTATTGAACCGGGTCTTCAATACCCGGGTACTTGAATACCCTATTTTCGGGTTTGAAAAAACCCATTTATGGGGTTTAAATACCCTATTTTCGGGTATTTAAAAACCCATTTTTCTACAGTTTTCTTCTGTCAATAGGCCTGCTTTATTTTTTTTTTATCCTAACTCTATTTTTTTTCATACAAACTTCAAAGTTCATTCAAACATATATAACTAAACAATTATATAAAAAACATATATTTTATGTGTGTTAAGTTGTTGTTTTGTATATCAAAAGGTGCTGCTTTAAACAAGTATTTATATTATATATGTGCTCCAAAAAATATCCGTTCGAGAACGACTATAGATCTGTGGGCAGCCACACAACAACAGGTGCACAAACACTAATATCAGGGTATGCAAAAAACCCGAGTTTTGGGTATAACTAGAACCGAGTTTCGGGTATAACTTAAACCGGGTTTCGGGTATACCTAGAACTGGGTTTCGGGTATTGTCGGGTTTAGATCGGGTACGGGTTCGGGTTTCAACATTGAAAGCCATACCCTATCCGTACCCTACAGGTAGGGTCGGGTATTAAAGACCCGGGTTTAAAAAAAACGGTTCCGGGTTTTTTTCGGGTCCGGTTCCAGGTTTGGGTTTTTTGTGCACCTCTAATTCTGAGGTTTATATAACTGAAGAGAGAGAGAGAGAGAGAGAGAGAGAGAGAGAGAGGATTCATTTATTCACTAGCGTTTGTTATTTTTCTCTACGCTTCGTTACGAACGATCATAACTACTAATAAGAAACTACCCACTGCTTTCTGTTGACACACAAAATAGATAACTAATTGCATTGCATGAAAACGACTTGGAGTTGGTTTGAATGACAGTATATGACGATGACGTATCTTAGCCTATTGTGATTCTATCTCCTAACGAGCTTTTATTCTTGGCTGGTTCTCATTTGTTAGTGGTTTTCATTAGGTGAAGAAACACTAGGTGACCCCGGGCAGATTACGGATAATCTGGGGGTTAAATAGATGTTTCCCATGAGGGTTAGGTCCGGCAAAGATTGTTGTTCTTCTGATGACCTGCAAAACAGACACCGTGAGCTCGTCACTGAGAAGGGGGGGGTACCTCCTTGTGACCACCCTCCGGCGTGAGAATCAGACTAGATTGCTCTTGAATATAAGTGTATATTAAGAGAAATAGCTAGAGCAGATATCAGATAATATATGAAGATATAAGATGATGATACCGTTCCAAGGTGTTGGAGTATTTATAGCCGAAGGTAGGTTTCCAAGCAGGTACAACCGGCTGTATAATATTCCTGTTCTACCAACTGTCGGCTACGCACGTGCCATGCTAGTGGTTGGTGGGTAGGCAGCGGCTGATAGTGACATGGCCGGCTGTGCACTGTTCATTTTCCACCAACTGCAGGCTACGCACGTGCCACGATGAGGGTTGGTGAGTAGGCAGCGGCTGATAGTGACTTTAAGTACTAGAGCGTGCTGCTCGTCGTACTGTTGTCAGTGAGCTGTCGCTGCTTTGGTCAGATCATTTGTCCATACCTTGGCAGGTACAGTACAAAAGATCCTCCAGTAGCGTACGGACTGGCTCATTTGGTCGGGAGTATTCCCGGCTTTGGGCGGGAGTATTCACGGCTTTGTGCGGGAGTATTCCCGGCTTGCTCATTCCTTCTTCAGGTGACTACTGAATTATTTGAGAGTTAGTGCCTTGTGCGTGTAGCCTTGCTGTTAGTGCGGGTAGCCTTCCCTGATGGCTAGTATCCGCAGCTGCGGGAACAGGCGGAGTACGTTACCATTGGGAGGATTTTCCTGCGGGAACAGCTTGCGTACTGCGCGTAAGGACGTCATCTCTCTGAGCGTGGTGGGTCCTGCAGATCCAGTTGGTCTTTGCGCAGACGTCCCTTTGGTGAGTCTTGCGGGTCCAACCGCGCAGACGTCCCTGTTCAAGGTGAGTCTTGCGGGTCCAACTGGGCTCTGCTGGGACCTACCTCTTCAAGTCCCCCCAGTCCAATGTTCTTCTCACGAATTGTTAATAAGTGAGGTGAACTTTTGCACTTAAGCAAGGGGTTTTGAAAAGGGTTTAGTTTTAAGGTTTTCCATGGGGATTCTTCCCGCGGAAGTCCTAATGTCACGTGCAGAAATTCCCGATTTTTCTGCTTGATCTTTGGGTATGATGCGGGTAGGTCTGTAACCTCCTCGCAAGTCAGGAGCGTTGAGTTCCACTTGTGTAGATTCTCCATGGGGTTTTGGTAGTTTTAAACATAGTGATCAATTATGTTAAACAACCAATTCCATCTTGGAGCTTCAAACAATCTAGTTCTCAACGTTCCCGCTATGCGGGGATGTTATTTCCGTTTCCGCAAGCATGGCCCAGAAGATCCTTCTTGGTTTCAATTCCCTGCGGAGTGCTAAGTATGTGAAGGGTTTTGCCTTGACACTTTACCCGCACTCGTCTTATAGTTACTTTACTTCTAAGGTATTCTTGGCTTCAATTCCCCGCAGGTGCTAAGTATGTGAAGGGTTTTACCTTGACACTATACCCGCACCTGTCTTATAGTTACTTGGTTGCCAAGGTAAGGGGTATGGTCCCGCTTACTTTTGAATCTTTTTGATTTGCGTTATAAGCGTTATATGACTTGCTCGTGCATATTTTAGTTTAACTTAGCAATTTTCTAAGTGTTTTTTAATAAGTTAACCTGTCGACGCGCGGTTGTCAATAGGTTAATATTGAGTTTCCTCTATCATGATTGTGCGGATAGGACCGTCACTTTCATTTAGTGGGATGACCAACCTTTACCTATAACTGACCTGCGTGAAGGTTTTCCTCATCTTTTCCTTAGAAATTTTTGCCGTTTTTTGTGTTTATGCCGGTTTTGCCGCCGTCTACACGCAACGACTTCTTTCCATATTTATGCGGTGAATACCGGCATATCCGTCCGGAAAGTTCATAAGTATAAATGTAAGACTATCAACACAATGTGATAAAGGAGAATCATTTCCATTAGAAGTGGCTCTAGGCCGTTTCTTTATAAGTTTGGAATTGATCTACATGTAACATTTGCGTAATTGAGCTCCGTTCCATGTTCTTGGGACGGGAGTGCCATCGAGCCTTTCGAGCCGGTATGCGCCCTTTCCCATAACTTCTTTGATAATGTATGGACCTTCCCAGACCGGGGCCAGCTTTCCTGGGCGTTCTTGGTTCGAAGCCTCGTTGTTACGCAATATGTAGTCTCCTACATTGAAGTTGCAGAGTTTTACCCGCGTGTTGTAGTACTTTTGCATTTGTCGCTTGTAATTCTCTTCACGCGCTGCGGCTAAGTCTCTGCGTTCTTCGGTTAGCATGAGGTCTAACCGTCTTTCTGCATTATTGTCTTCTGGTTGAATCATGACCCTTGGTGAGGGTAGACCAATTTTGACCGGGACCATGGCTTCAGTTCCATAAGTGAGGCTGAACGGGGTTTCTCCCGTGCTTGCCTTTTTCATTGTTCTGTTTGCCCAAAGGACGTGTGGAACTTCGTCCACCCAGCCGGATCTATGTTCCAAGAGTCTTTTCTTTATGCCGTCGACGATGCTCTTATTTGCTCTTTCCACCTCGCCATTACCCTGTGGGTGCGCCACTGAGGTAAAGGTGTGGGTGATTTGAAGTTCTTTCAGCCACTGTTGTAGCTTCTTGTCAGCAAAGTTGGTGCCGTTATCGCTCACCAAATTCTGTGGGAGTCCGAAACGACAAATTATAAATTCCCAAATAAATTTTTTGATATGTTTTGCGGTTGTTTGGGTTAAGGGTTTTGCTTCTATCCACTTGGTGAAGTAGTCGATGGCTACCACTAGATACTGAACGTTCCTGCTGCTGTGGGAAATGGGCCTGTCACATCGATGGCCCATTTCTGAAATGGCCATGAGGAGGTGACTGGAACAAGCTCATTCTTCGGGCGATGCGTGTTAGGTGCGTGGAGTTGGCAAGACCTGCACTTTCTGATGTATGCCAGCGCATCCGTATGCATCCCCGGCCAAAAGTATCCCGCGTTGTTTAGCTTAGCTACAACAGCGCGTGGACCTGCGTGTATCCCACAGATTCCCTCGTGTACTTCCCTTAGGAGATAGCCAGCATCTTGGTCGTCCACGCATCGTAGGAGTGGGCCAAGAAAGTTACGTCTGTAAAGGATGTCATCGATGAGTTGATAGTTCAGTGCTTTACAGCGTAGTTTTGTTGCCTGCGTTTTTTACTCTGGTAGTATACCCGCCGCAAGGTAATTTATTATTGGTGTCATCCACGTTCTTGGGCCGGTTTGGATGACACAGACTTCCTTGTGTGGGACTGATGGTGCTCCAAGGAGTTCAATGCGGATGTCTTTTCCCAAGTGGGTGAAGGCCAATGACGCAAGCTTGCTTAACGCATCCGCAGATTTGTTTTCGCTACGCTTGACGTGTATGACTTTACAGTCGTTAAAATCGCGCATAAGGGTTTTTGCTTGTGCGAGGTATAGGGCCATTGTGTCGTTCACGGCCGTGTACGTCCCGTTTATCTGGTTGGCTACTAACATGGAATCCACGTGGGCTTCCAAGTTTTTCACTCCCATTTTACGCGCAATTCTCAGCCCGGCCAAGAATGCTTCATACTCCGCTTCGTTATTTGTACTTGGAAAATCCAGTCGAATAGCGTAAGTGTATTCTTGGCCTGCTGGGTTGGTTAATTTCAACCCTGCGCCTGAGCCCTCGTTGTTGGCTGCTCCATCAGTGTAGAGCCGCCAGACATCATCGATGTCCTGTGCTGGAGAGGGTTGAGCCTCTTCCTGGCACTCTTTCTCCCGCGAGGCGGGGACTTCTGCAATAAAGTCGGCCAAGACCTGGCCTTTTATGGCTGGCCTCGGCTTGTACTTTATCGCGTATTCTCCCAATTCTATTGCCCATTTGGCTAGGCGTCCCGATAATTCGGGTTTGCCTAGAACGTTTGCGAGTTTGAAGTTGGTGAGAATGGTGATTGGGTGACCCTGGAAGTATCGTCTTTAGCCTGCGTGAAGCCTGTACAAGTTCTAAGACTAATTTTTCCAGGGTAGAGTACCGGGTTTCGACGTCTGTTAGGAGACGGCTAACATAGTAGATTGGCATCTGGATGCCTTTTCGCTCGACTAGCAGGACGGCCCCGGTTGCTCTATCTGTGGCGGAGAGGTATAGGATTAATTCCTCTCCAGCTTCTGGTGCTGTGAGCGTTGGGAGTTCGATCAAGCGTGACCGAATTTCCTGAAAAGCTGCTTTCGCTTCTGGTGTCCAGCGGAAGTGCGTTTTCTTTAAACAGTTTCTCAACGTTGACACGAATGGGAACGACCTATCCGCATGGTTTGCCAAAAAGCGGTTAAGCGCGACTAGGCGTCCATTCAGTGTCTGAGCTTGCTTGATGGTAGTAGGTGATTCCATTTTAATAATGGCTTCGACCTTCTCAGGGTTCGCTCTGAAGCCATCTTTAGTAACGATGGCTCCTAAGAACTTCCCTTCTTCCATCCCAAAGGAACACTTGCTCGGGTTAAGCTTCATGTTTATCCTTCTGAGTGTATTGAAAGTTTCTTCGATGTCTTTCAACATCGTTTCTGGGTCAAGGCTTTTGATGACCAGGTCATCCATGTAGTCTTCCAAGTTCCTCCCAATTTGGGCATGAAACTCTTTGTCCATCAGGCGTTGGTATGTGGACCCGGCATTCTTGAGTCCGAATGGCATCATTTGATAACAAAATGTGCCATCGAGCGTCCGAAATGCGGTTTTGTCCTGATCGTCAACGGCCATGTGGATTTGATGGTACCCCTTATACGCATCAAGGAAGCATTTAAGGCGAAACGGTGCTAACGAATCTACCTTAAGATCAATTTCGGGTAACGGGTAACAATCTTTGGGGCATGCTTTGTTTAAGTCTTTGAAATCTATGCACATGCGCCATTGTTTGTTAGACTTCGGTACCATGACGGGATTTGCAACTCATGTTTGATATCTGCTAACGCGTACGATGCCTGCGTCAAGGAGTTCCTTGACTTGGGTTCTACACGCGTTAGCTTGTTCCGCCCCCATTACTCTGCGCTTTTGTATGACCGGCGTAAAAGCCGGGTCACACTTGAGCTTATGCTCTGCCTTACTTCGGGGTACACCAGTCATGTCAGCTGGTGTCCACGCGAAGATGTCAACGTTTTTCTGTAGTAAGCGTTTGAGTAAGGTGCGCGTAGGATCAGTGACTGTTGGGCCAATGGTAACAGCCTGGTCAGGATATTTGCCATTGAAGGCCCATTCTTCTGGTTCGGTGATGGTTGGTTTAGCCATCTTTGGTTTGGGTGTTGATGAGACAGATGCGATGCATACCTGGGGAATACCGGTGACCATCGCTACGCCCTCAGCTGTTGGCCATCCCATCATGCCGTGGACTGAAGATACCACGGCATTGAATCTTGCCATCCCGTCTCTCCCGAAGAGAATGTCGTATGTGTGGTGTGGCTTCCTCATTACGACAAAGTCCACGTCTTCTGTGCGGGAGTGTTTCCCGTCTGTGAGAATGACGGGGAAGGATAGGATACCCAGGGGGGTGTTTGTGCTGCCGTCAAACCCTTCCATCGAGGCGTAGACCGTTTCCAGGCGTTCCTTGTCTTCGTCGTCTAGCTTGTCGAAGAACTGCCTGTACATAACCGTTGACGAGGCGCCGTTGTCAACAAGAGTGCGGGAAGTGATGTAGTGCCCAGCTGGCTTTTGATGACGATAGAGCCTTCTTTGCTGGGTCCTCCCGGTACTCGCGGGAAACGCACCTCAGCTTCCTTCCATGCGCATGGTTCTGTCATCCGTCTTTTTCTTCCTCTGATGTTACTATGAACCATGTGGATGCTGATGTCAACGGGCTTTCGTCCGTTGCTTTTGTATCGGTTGTCATTCTTCCCCCCCATTCTTGATTGATGCCACCAGGTGTGCAAGTTTGCCATCCTTGACGAATGTTTCAATAATATTCCTCAAGGATGTACACTCCTCAGTGGTGTGACCCTTTGTCCCGTGGAAGTCACAGGATTTGCTCTGGTCCACGTTAGGTCGCTGCCGGACTGTTGGAGCTTTTGGCCATGGGAGTTTTTCGGTGGCAAATATCTCCGTGACGCTTTTGGTGAGTGGCGTCCACCTGGGGTGTCGGCTTGATGGGTGCGTGTTATCCCTTTCGCCTACTAGAGGGCGAGAGCTGGATGAGGTGTCAAAGTTTACCCTTGACTGCCACATGCCTAGCTTCCTCTTTTTGTTTTGCCGGGCGGTCCGGACGTTTTCCCTAGTCTCCTGCGTGTAGAGGTTTGTACTCTGGGGGAGATCCCTACCCAGTTGCTTCTCCGTTTCGGCAAAGCGCTTGGCCGCCGTCATGATGGCATCCCATGTGAATGGCATGCCGTCTTTACCCGTCAACGTGCGGATAAGCTCTGGGTATTCGGCGCCCTGGATGAAAGCGGCGCGAACAAGATCCTCGCTTATGGTGCCCAGACTCAGCTTTTTAAAGTTAAAGCGAGTGATGAAGTCTAGTAAAGATTCATCCTCCTCTCTAACGCAGTTGAGGATCGTCCATTGCTCTTCAGTATATTTCCTCTGTTGACTGAAGGGTTGGCTGAACTTGTGTTGGAAGTCCGCCCAATCGTAGATGTAGTGGACCGATAGACGGTCAAACCACGCTCTAGCCGCTCCAACCAGCGTCATCTGGAACATATAACACCACGTGGGTTCCGTCCAGTTGCTGACGGTTGCCCCCGCTATGAATCTGTTCAAGTGATCGTCTGGGTCGGATATACCATCATAAGTGCCGATGTTGGGCATCTGCTTGGCACTCTTCGGGGCGATTGCTTCCGCAATGTCCCTTGCAAACTTGGATGTTCCCGCCTTTGCAGCAGTTGGTCTAAAGGTTTTGGAGAAGTCACGTGGGTTTCCCCCCGCGTTCCTTTGTTTGAAGGTTTCTCCAAAATTCCTTCTCGGTTGGAAGTCCGTTTCGTTACGCTTCCCTTTCGCCTATGGCGAGGGTTTGCGTCACTGTCGGATTCCTCCCGATCATCGTCCGAGGACTCGCAATCATTGCTCATGTTGAGCTGTTGTCGAGTGCTTCCAAATTCGTCAGCCTGTTGGATGGAACATAAGCGTTCGTCCACCTCAGCTTGGAATTCCTTCTGACGTGCTTCCGCCCACGCTTTAACTTGTTCAAGTGTTTGGCGGGGGAGCCTCGTCCGTTGTCTTTCCACCTGGGTATCAATGAATCCCAGGGGATGATTGTTTACTGCACTTGCCCCGGCTTGGGTAACCGGGGTAGTGTTCGTAAAATTTGTATACTCGCCGGTGTTCCCCCCAGTAGCTGGGGTTGTGGTTACCGGGGTTTCTTGGTCACTCACTGGCCTTGGGACCGGAGTAACTTTAACCATCTTTCCAGAAGTTTTGAAAAAACTGAAAAAAAAAGTTCTAGATTTTGTCCCACGGATGGCGCCAATGAAGAAACACTAGGTGACCCCGGGCAGATTACGGATAATCTGGGGGTTAAATAGATGTTTCCCACGAGGGTTAGGTCCGGCAAAGATGGTTGTTCTCCTGATGACCTGCAAAACAGACACCGTGAGCTCGTCACTGAGAAGGGGGGGTACCTCCTTGTGACCACCCTCCGACGTGAGAATCAGACTAGATTGCTCTTGAATATAAGTGTATATTAAGAGAAATAGCTAGAGCAGATATCAGATAATATATGAAGATATAAGATGATGATACCGTTCCAAGGTGTTGGAGTATTTATAGCCGAAGGTAGGTTTCCAAGCAGGTACAGCCGGCTGTATAATATTCCTGTTCTACCAACTGTGGGCTACGCACGTGCCATGCTAGTGGTTGGTGGGTAGGCAGCGGCTGATAGTGACATGGCCGGCTGTGCACTGTTCCTTTTCCACCAACTGCAGGCTACGCACGTGCCACGATGAGGGTTGGTGAGTAGGCAGCGGCTGATAGTGACTTTAAGTACTAGAGCGTGCTGCTCGTCGTACTGTTGTCAGTGAGCTGTCGCTGCTTTGGTCAGATCTTTTGTCCATACCTTGGCAGGTACAGTACAAAAGATCCTCCAGTAGCGTACGGACTGGCTCATTTGGGCGGGAGTATTCCCGGCTTTGTGCGGGAGTATTCCCGGCTTGCTCATTCCTTCTTCAGGTGACTACTGAATTATTTGAGAGTTAGTGCCTTGTGCGTGTAGCCTTGCTGTTAGTGCGGGTAGCCTTCCCTGATGGCTAGTATCCGCAGCTGCGGGAACAGGCGGAGTACGTTACCATTGGGAGGCTTTTCCTGCGGGAACAGCTTGCGTACTGCGCGTAAGGACGTCATCTCTCTGAGCGTGGTGGGTCCTGCAGATCCAGTTGGTCTTTGCGCAGACGTCCCTTTGGTGAGTCTTGCGGGTCCAACCGCGCAGACGTCTCTGTTCAAGGTGAGTCTTGCGGGTCCAACTGGGCTCTGCTGGGACCTACCTCTTCATTAGGTTTGTCAACTATTGATAAAGAACATTATCATTCGAATTTAGCTTTCGGATGCTGACTTGATAGAACAATGTTGGAACCATTTTTATTTCGGAAAAAGAAATTAATAACATATGAGACACAAGATGTGCTTACAAGTAATAAAAAGGTCCCATTGCTAAACATGAGTGTCTTTCTTAGTTTAGTATAAACACAAAAGTTTTAATTCTAAACACACATTCAGTGTCGGAGCTAGAAATTTTTTCCTATGAGTTTGGAAATTTTTGATGCTTGAATTTTTTTCCGGCGTCAAAGTTTTTAAGCCAGGGCGGGTCGAGGCGGATAAATAACATGCAATATAACTATCATAATTCATAATAAAAGTGTGTTGTCAACATTCAATAAAATACAAAAGTCATTTTATATAAAAAAATATATTACATATTATAAATTTTTTTACGCGCTTCCATGTTTTAAAAATAATTCTTATCATTTTCAATCACTATTTTAAAAAAGAATTAATTTTCGATTTAACAAATGCAAAAATTATTGTCACCCATCAAACAAAAACTAACCTGGTGGACTAAATATTTACCGGAAATATATGTTAAATTTATATTTTTACATTATAAGAGATTCTATCAAATAAAATTAACATTACTCAAACCTAATGGAGTAATATTTAATAGGTTGAACCAAAAGTTTTTAACTCAAGATCATAGTTAACTTTTTAGAATTCATTATTGTATAATAAATTTGTTTACATTGTTAAAAGATCTAATTTTTTTAAGTATTCGTTAAATTAAATGAAAAAAATAAAACCAAATGCATATTATCTTGCACTCAGGAACAAAATGATAAAATAAAAATAAAAAAATTGTTTAAAAAACTTTAAAATATTGTGTTGGGCTTAAAGCCCAAAACACAGTTAAACATAACTATATATTTTCTTCCCTTGTAACAACACAGCACTTGCAAATCCAAAATACAACAATATATTTTTCTTTTCTAGTTCTTTCATTTTTTCTATTGGATTACTCGCTGAAAAAGAATAGGTTCGTTCATTAATTCAATACTATCTATAATATATATAAACGAAAACATAAAAATCCCACGTGTCGCGATATGGTCGCTCCCCCATTTTTTGGAGTCACCAGATTTGCTTGATTTTAAATGGAGACTTCCCATGCATTTGACCCGAATTAATGGGTATGGGTCTTACCAAACCCAGATATTCCTTAAACGGGTTATAACATCTCATTAAATTAAATTATTCTCACCAAATTATTGATGTAAAAATCCTCTAAAATAGGATATACTAAAAATTAATATCTTATTTATTTTAAAAAGATATATATATTATTTAAATTAAAAAACCAATTTTATAGTAAAGAAATAAACGGGTCTTGGGTCTCATCAAACCATAAATATATTATAAACTTTCATAAATATTATTTATAATTAAAAAAACCAATTTTATAGTAAAAAAAAATAAACGGGTCTTAGGTCTCATCAAAACCATATAGCTTTTAAACGGGTTATAACATCTCATTTATTTGTAAAACAATTTATCATCAAACCATAAGTATATTATTAACTTTCATATAATAAAAAAATATAAATTCAAAAAATAAATAAATATTAGAACAAACAATATAAAACAACCCCCGTAATACGGAGGATAATCTTATAATAAAATAAGATATAATAAAAATTAATATCTTATTTATTTTAAAAAATATATATATTATTTAAATTAAAAAACCAATTTGATAGTAAAAGAAATAAACGGGTCTTGGGTCTCATTAAACCATATGTATATTATTAACTTTCTTAAATATTATTTATAATTAAAAACAAATTTTATAGTAAAAAAAATAAACGGGTCTTAGGACTCATCGAAACCATATAGCTTTTAAACCGGGTTATAACATCTCATTTGTTTGTGAAACAATTTATCATCAAACCATAATTATATTATTAACTTTCATACAATGAAAGAAATATAAATTTAAAAAATAAATAAATATTAGAAAAAAATATAAAACAATCCCTGTAATAGAATAAAGAGCGAGTTCGGACGAACCTGATGGCCATGTTGTACCTTTGCCACTACAGACATTAACTAGCTGTTATTTTCAGGACCATTTCATTTATTCTTGCAACAGCAACAATTAAATTTTTTGAAATTGTAGTAAAAATACCACAAATGATTTGACGGCTCCAACTAAAACACGTATCTTAATATAAACCACATGATAATCATAAAATGTCAGAATACAAAATTATTTGTCTCTTTTATATTACATCCTAGGTTTTTTGACTTTTTCTCTTGTATTATAGGGTTCTTTCCAATGTGATGCAGTGATAAGAATCCTAAATTTTTTAAAGGAGACTCAATTTCAAACCTTACTAATAATTAGTGACGAATTCAGAAAATTTAGCCAGTGAGTGGAAAAAATGGTTCAACCTAGAACTTGTTAACTCAAACTAAAACAAGTCAAACCAAAATGGGTCGGGTTAAACCGAAACGGGCCAGTAAAAAATTTACATTAAACAAACTACGTATAGAAATGTAAACAATAAATTTCATTAAAGATAAACAAAAAACATATTACAATTGACCTCTACGTGATTTCATCTTTTAAAAACGGTCAATTACAGCTTCATTCGTAACACTTAACAGTTCTTCTTTTTCAACACTACAAATTACATAAGCATTCAAAAAATCTTTTAGATGGGTCACTAAATTTTTTTTGGATGGGTCACTTGGATCTTTGGACATAATGTATTACAAATTTATAAAATAAACTATGGACCTGAGTGGGTGCAAACGCTCCCCCTGACCGAACACTGGATCCGCCCCTGACAACACTTTGTAGGGGGGCATAAGTAGCTCAATGAAGGAAGACCGATATCTTTGTAATATTTAGTTCAGTCATGAAAGTGTCCGGGTTTTAAAATCACTGAGCCTTCGGGCGGATGGGTTTTTCCCAGAACTGGAGATAACTTTTGTAACACCCCGGCTTTAAACGGAATATGCCCGGGTGCAACGTACAGATCACTCATAAGCTCGTAACACTATTAAAAGTGACAATATATTTATTTTATTTCATAATTTCACAAGTACACAAATAGTTTGATAATGAGATAAAAAGAACATCACATCTAAATGAAGCAAATATTATTCATTAAAATAATCCTATGGTATAACTAATTTTCTTGTCATGTCACTTCATCGTATCAACCTGCAGCACGTTTAAAATAATATATTTTGTCAACAACACATGTTGGTGAGTTTTCATAAGTTTTTGCGTATATAAATGTATATTAAATATGTGATTCAACAATCGTCATGCAATAAACATTCAAACATAATGTAAATGAAATCAAATAGTGTCGTCCTCCCGTTCATTCAGCCGAAGCCGTAGAAGTCGGGGAAATGAGAACCACCTTACGTAAACAACCGAAGTCGTAACGTTAGACGGCGCAGGTACGTCCCGTAGGACCCTCCCACTATGTGTATGCGTTTGCGTTTGCGTAACTTCCATCATAAAAACAATAAACATGTTGCAAGCAAGTTCACTTATAATCATAAACAATATGCAAGAATAATATTAACATATACGATAAATGTGAATCATTTTGTAAATAAGCGCATAACTAACGAAATAAAAACTTGTGACATGCTACACCCCTAAAATATTAAACGAGTTAAAAAGGGGTTATGAAAAACTCACTTGTTAAGTAAGCGAGTCGAGAGCGAAAAATGCCTTTAAACGAGTGAACCGACAAAGTTTGGTTCAACGAACGACCCTAGATAAATAAATAGCTAGGCTAAAAAATAAGTTGCGTAAAGAAAATAATTTGGCGAGGATGTTCGGTTTATGACAAAGCAATTTATAAGAAAATATATATATATATATATATATATATATATATATATATATATATTGGGTTTATAAAAAAATGCTTTTGGTTATTTGATTTGTTAAGTTAATTTATTTTAGTCTAAGAAAAACAAAAGGGTTATAATAAATATTAATGAATTTAAATGAGTCCGTTTTGTTCCAGCCGAACAATTAAGTAAGAAAACTAGTTTAACGAGTGGTTCGTTTTTTGTCCGGACACGAACCCGGTTATTGAGTCGGGTTTGTGAGTAACATAATTTGAAAAATATGAAGTAGTATGTTAAAAAAATGTTTGTTCTTGATTATTAGTTTGTAAAAATAAAACTTGACTTTTAAACATAAAATTCATAAACCGAAGATAAGCAAGCCAATTACGCAGGATGATATGTCTCCATGAATGTCGTTTGGGTTGTCATCATGGAAACAATCGTTATGCGTAATGAAAAGAAATAAATATTACCCAGGGATTGTATCATAAAAGAAGAACATAATAATTCTTGAGCAATTGTCTTTTGAAAGTCAAACTTGAGACTTGGGAGAAATTGACAAGCATGAATGAGTTTGAGTGTAAATTAGTTGTGCAAGGAATGTAGAGAATGAGTGAGCTTTATATAGGCTCAAAATCGTTAATAACAAGGTCAAGTGAGTTAATTTGATGGCAAGTCAAGAGGCTAGTCATAAGGCTTGGAATCATGGATTTTAACTAATTGAATGTTTAAACCCATTAAATGTCTTTGACTCAATTGATTAAAGAAAGATAATATAATACTTATAATTAAATTTGTAACATCAAAAATAATAAAACAACATTATAAACCTAAACAACATCATGAACATAAATACAAAAACAATTCACCATTTTATTAATAAATGAAGATCCGAAAGATGTCGAAATTTTAATATGGGTCGGGTTTTTTGGCATTTAAAAATGACGAATGTCACAGGATTCACAAATTTTAGAAATTTCGTCCCGGAATTAAAAAAAACAACTACTACATAGAGTTGTTAAAACTTTTAACAAATTATATATATATGAAAAATAAAGTAACAAATAAACAAATTAATAACACTAATCTTTGAATGATTAAAAAAAACGCCACAATGGGATGTATGGCAATGGCACTTATATATAGGATGTACCATCGGGGTATCCACCATGCTCTTATCATACTTCATTTTTCCCGTTTCCCAAAATCATTCCAAGTTCCGAATTATTCCACACAACCGTACTTATTATGTTTTCCATGCGAGGACTTTGATAATTACGTGTCGACCCATAATTACCTTTATCGTCGGATGGTCTACATAATTCGTCCCGTTGTGTGGGTTTTAAGATAAATAAATTCTTATATGAAAACTTAAAAATCAAGAAAAATGAACTAAAAGGATCAAAACTAAAAAAATATATATATAAACAAACCCATGGGGTCAAGGATTACACGAAACTATTAGGTAAAAATTAATAAATTAAACTATTGAAGTTTAACATAATAAACCATGTTATTGGGTTTAAAATGAAATAAACAATGTTATTAAGGTTAAAGCGATATAAACGATGTTATTGAGGTTTAAAACAAAATAAATGAAACTACTGAAGTTAAAATGAAATAAACAAATCTCTAGAGTAACACAAAATGATAAACATAATGAATGAAATATTAAAGTCATCAATATTACAATAAGTAAATGGAATAATGTGGGTCAAGAATAGATGGGTGACTTGAACTAACAACATATAACCAAGTAAGTCGATACAACTTTGATTTCAAGAATAAATGACACTTTTGTTGTCAAAATATCAAAATAGATTAAGTTTTTTTTTTGTCAATAATGACACGCTAAACAAGTAAAAATTTCAAGTGTCATCATGAATAAATGCAACACTGAGATTATGAATAACAAAGTGAACAGTTGAAACTTCGAGATTGAGAATAACAAGGTAAAACATTGGACTCAAATTGATGAAACATTAAGATCAAGAATAACAAGATGGTTCGATAATACATTGAGCGGGAAAACAACCAAACAAATAACCCAAACAATTCATGTGAAGTAAATAAAAATAAAGAGGCGACTTCTTCTAGATAGCTATAATCATAGTCTTGGTTATAAATAAACGAATCCGTTTCGAGGTAACCGGTAATGGATAGCCAAAGGTAGAAATACGGTTTCTATTAGATACCTATATACACAACCATGTTCATAGTCCCACCTTCCACTAAACGATTACGTTCATGGAAAATCGATCATAGAACGGGAGATTGAGGTAACAAAAGTAAACCAATTCGAACAAGCGACTATATGTATTATAAATGATGCATGTAATTGTGTGTTTCGTGCTTGAGAGTAAACAAGAACGAAAATATGTCAACAATCAATAAAAAACCAAACTCAAATACAAATTTTATAACCACCTTCGAAGAAATTAGATACATAATATTATTTCGATTATATCCAGATATAATTATATATAAAAAATGCATGAAGAAGAAGTTAATGAAAAACAAAATGAAGCTTGCGATCTTGTCTTCTCGAAGGTAAGTGGGTTTGAGGTATGAAGGCTAGGGTGAGGGCAGTGCCATGATTTGGTAACTGAAACTCGATGGAGTTTGAGGAATGGGGGAAGAAAAATGATTTTTAACATTCATTTTAATTCGTGAAAATCGGTTGCAAAACGTGATTTTTTTATAATTCTAAGTTATAATTTCTGTATGATAAATGAAAGTCCTTAATTAGTACTAACGCTTGCGAACTTTTGAAATTTTTTATGTAAAATAAAGGATTCCCTTTTGGTGGTGTCATATGAAAACTTTATATAGAATCGCCAAATAAAATGTCTCGTTTTGATAGAATTGTTATATTGATAATATAATAGCCTCATGAGCTTAGGACTTGTTTGAAACAAAAGATTTTATTTAAAGATTTTATTTAACCTTGGTAAAATATTATATATAATAAGAATAATAATAGGGATAATAATAATGATAATAATAGTAATAATAATAATAATAGTGATGATAATAATAATAACATTAATAATAGTATTGATATGATAATAATAATAATAATAATAATAATAAACCATTTAATTTGACTTAAAAGTATTTTTGGAGAAAATCAACTTAATTAAATACTTGTGAATTAGATATATTAAAAGAGTCGATGATTTGAAATTATAAGTGTAATGTATTAAAAAAAATGAATGCGGAGTCACATGTATGGTTTAAAAAATAAAAATTGGTTTTTTAAGTTAATTTATTTTAGTCTTAGAAAAACAAAAGGGATATAATAAATATTAATTAATTTAGATGAGTCCGTTTTGTTCCAACCGAACAATTAAGTAAGAAAACTAGTTTAACGAGTGGTTCGTTTTTTGGTCGGACACGAACCCGGTTATTAAGTCGGGTTTGTGAGTAACATAATTTGAAAAATATGAAGTAGTATGTTAAAAAAAATGTTTGTTCTTAATTATTAGTTTGTAAAAATAAAACTTTACCTTTAAACATAAAATTCATAAACCGAAGATAAGCAAGCCAATTACGCAGGATGATATGTCTCCATGAACGTCGTTTGGGTTGTCATCATGGAAATAATCGTTACGCGTAATGAAAAGAAATAAATATTACCCCAGGATTGTATCACAAAAAAAGAAGAACATAATAATTCTTGAGCAATTGTCTTTTGAAAGTCAAACTTGAGACTTGGGAGAAATTGACAAGCATGAATGATTTTGAGTGTAAATTAGTTGTGCAAGGAATGTAGAGAATGAGTGAGCTTTATATAGGCTCAAAATCGTTAATAACAAGGTCAAGTGAGTTAATTTGATGGCTAGTCAAGAGGCTAGTCATAAGGCTTGAAATCATGGATTTTAACTAACTGAATGTTTAAATCCATTAAATGTCTTTGACTCAATTGATTAAAGAAAGATAATATAATACTTAGAATTAAATTTGTAACATCAAAAATAATAAAACAACATTATAAACCTAAACAACATCATGAACATAAATACAAAAACAATTCACCATTTTATTAATAAATGAAGATCCGAAAGATGTCAAAATTTTAAAATGGGTCGGGTTTTTTGGCTTTCAAAAATGACGAATGTCACAACTTTGAGGCGCTTAAGAGCTTCGTACGGCTCAGTTGGGTCAGCTGGCGATGGCATTTTGCCGTTGAGTCACCCCGTACAGAGTACCTAGACAACTCTCTATTTGTTAGTCGTTCAAAAAAAACTCTCTTGTATTACGGGGGTTTTTACATTTTTCGTTTTCAATATTTAGATATATATATTTTTTATTTTAATTTTATTTATTGTAAGAAAGTTAATAATATACATAAGGTTTGATGATGAATGAGTTTCACAAATAAATGAGATATTTTAACTCGTTTAAAAACTATCTGCGTTTGGCGAGACTCATGACCCGCTTATTTTTTACGATAAAATTGTTTTTTAACTATATATACTATCATTTTATAGTTAAAGATAGTGTTAGGGTTTTTAAGAGGAACCCGATTTAGATTAGAGGAGGCACACAAAATTGTATGTTATGATATTAATTTTTATAGTTAAAACCCGGTGTTTTTATTAAGTTATGATATTAATTTTTATCTCTCTTTTTATATACACCCAAGGGGAAGCCCTTTATTAGTTAATTGAATGTAATATGACCCATCAATAATGACCAGACTAATATATAGTAAGATATAATTAATATTTTGATATGATATTATATAAATGATTATAATGGTCATATATAAATAAATATATATATATTAATATATATTCTTGCATTCACCCACTTGTCAAGTAATCATTTATTATGAGTATTAGATTAGCCTGTTCAGAAGTTAACACTCATTTTAGTTTTAAACTCAAACTTGATAAAAGAAATACAATAACTGAATTGAACGAGACCCTATTAATTATATTGGAGTCCTTATATAAAACCCAAGTATTATCAAAAATTTCAAGTAAGCCCATCAGAATGTTTGATTTGTATATTAATTCATCTATATGTCATTATACATGCAAAACATATTAAAAGACGCACAAAATCAAAAATGAGGAAAATTAATAATTAGTCATTCATAGTACGTTATGCAATTATACATGGTCAATAGTAATTCTGGCTTAATTATTAAGCGCTTACATAAGACTTATGGGCGATAAACTTTTAGTTGTCAGGTACTTAAGCATATCATGAATGTATTCGATATGAAAATTTAGTTTCCTCTTTTTGTTCATAAAAAATAATTAACTTCATATCAAAATTTTAATGCAACACCTCTCGAATTGTTACTGTTTGAGAAAACATGGTAGCTGACTTTATCATAATTATAAGTTTTCGATATATAGTTTACATGGGGTTAATAAACTTATGAGTCTACTGATAAATTTTCAACATTTATAGCTAATTGCGTTGTGAATAATCAACATAATATGTCATTGTAACTTAGGTTGCTGTTACATTTCATTATGACTCCTCCATGAAATAGATTTATTTGCTGACGTAAGAATATATCCCAGAAAATTTATTT